>NC_067195.1:88278568-88578568 GCF_000699445.3 Schistosoma haematobium | reverse complement strand
ATGTCGAACTTCATTTTTTGATCAGATCAATAATGATAATGGGTGTTTGAGGTATACAGTTTATTATAATATGAACAATGTCATTTGTTTGTTTGTTTGTTTGTTGTTGTTGTTGTCATGTTTAATATACCTCTTTTTCTTATTGACTTTGTGTAAATGTTTACAATTTACCTATGACTTTATCGGTTATTTGTTTATCTATCAAGCTGTTAGTGTAAACTAAAAGGAGAGTAATCGATATGTTTGAATAAACGACTGTTATTGTCGTTGGTGATATATATATATATATATATATATATATATATATATCACGGAAGAATATAAATCATGCATAGGTTTGCATGTAGAATATTAGTAATGTATAGTCTGAAATAAACAGATGAATAATTAACCAGATAAATTGACATGGGTTCGAGAAAAAAAAAAGGCAATCAGACATTATCATATGATATACATAGATACATCAAATTTGTGATAAACACATTCAATTTCTAAAAAATAAGATGAAAAAAATTCCGTCTGTGGTTATCAGGTTTCGAATGCCCTGGTACAGATGAGGGTGGGGAGAGTTAGTTTTCCCTCACCAAATGCTCTTAAGTGGCCACGCGCATTCAGCCACTAACAGGGAAGTCCTACTCATTACCTTCTCGTGACGGGGTGTTATTTACCGAATTGAGAGAACGAAAAGTGAATATCTGATGCTTAAACCAAGTTGGTGGATATCTATAATCCACCTAGGGTAGTTGAAATATCCTGATTCCAAACCAATGGTGTACATGAAATCCAGTATTCTAAAATAACAAATGGCGTATGAACCAATTGCTGTTCACTAGCTACCATGTGGCTGCATCTCCTTACGATGTTCCACTGACTTGTGGATCAGACCTTTAGGTTGAAGGTTTCGGGTGTGTCATCCTAAGAAAACCATCTGCTTCGGTTTGGGCAACCGTGCGGTATCCCATCTCTCACACAAATCAAATGATTTATGTAGTGTATATCTATTTGGTGCCTCCTTATGCCAATATTCATGTGTTTAAATAAAAAATAATAAAAAATAGTTATTAGCGATCTCTTCATTGTTCGTCAGAAGCATTGTATCTAAGACTATCTGTCATTTTTCTATCCATTTAGTTGATGAATATTGCTTATTACAGTGTATCTCAAGCCTTAATATTTGATTTGTTTGTGAGATGGCGGAAAAGATTTGCAGCTCAGGTGGACGATTTTAATGGAGTTTTGTTCTCGGAGCTGGATGGTTTGGTCGTGGAGCTTTCATCGTTCTTCCGAACAACATCATCAACGCAAATTCGAACGCCTCACTTCTATTTGAAGTTTATGCTGATGATGTCGTTCAGAAGAACGATGAAAGCTCCACGATCAAACCATCCAGCTCCGAGAACAAAACTCCATCAAGATTTCTTTGTATTTTTGTTATAGTATATCTTTCAATGCTATACTGAACATGTTCATAGGCGATAACTGGAGAACCTCGAAATGAATTAATTTCTACCCCTCCTAATGCTCTAAGCGGCTAACAAGAAGTGAACACACTGTAAAATGGTTTTTATGGTTTTAATGTATCATTGACAAATGCTTCACTGATGTGCCGAAAATCTAATCAATAATCGCTGAGGTTAATAATGATAACCATAAGTTTGCACTCTCATCCAACTGACATATATGAATGTCGGTTCAAGTTCCCGTACTGCATTAACACATTGAGATTAAATTATCAAGACAAATGACAGAGTAACTGATGTAGTGACGGTGTCAATAGTAGTAGAAAAGATTAGTAATAAGTTAAGAAAAAATGAATTTGTGGAATATAAATTACAAATATTTTAAGAAAAACAGTGGATAGATCTATTCTATTGTGACTGATTATGAACTATGTCATCGAAAATTAAATCAAGCTGTGGCATCAATCCAAGTCAGTGAACGTTAAATTGAACCACATTGGTAAATGTAGACTACCTGTTAGGTATCTGTGCGATTGAATATGTTTCAGTATTGAACTGAGTGGTCTAAACTCGTTCACTTTTTGTTTTCTGTCACATCATAAGTTCTTAACTAGGCCATATAGTTTATTACTCGAAATAATCCTTTTTTATAGAATAATACTTTGTGTCTCATCTTTCTTACTATCACTTATACTATAGCCATTTCTTTGACTGTAGTATTTACCTTGATAATTTCATCTCTCTGTTCTAATATTTTTGCCTACATTAATGTAGATGATCACCGGATGATTTGTGATAAGTCCTTACCATTCTCACTAACTCTAATCCCTGTGTAATTGACTACATTTATTTATTTTATTTTATTTGAACACATAAATATTGGTACAAGAAGGCACCAAATATATATGCGCCACACAAAAGTCATTTTCATTCTGTCTGTGTGAGGGCTGTGATACTGCCCGAGTGCCCAAAACCGAAACAGGTGGTTATCTTAGGGGGCCACACCCCGAGATTTGGACCTAAAGGTCTGACCCACGGGGCAATGGAGCATCGTGAGGAGATGCAGTCCCATGGTAGCCGGTGACCAACAATTGGTTCATACGTCATTTGTTCCCTCAGGATACTGGAGCCCATGTACACCATTGGTTTGAGATCCGGTTACAACTCCGGACATTCGCTTTTCGTCCTCTCATTTTCGTAAACAAAACCCCCGCCACGAGAAGGCAGTGAGTAGGACTTCCCTGGCAGAGGCTATATACGCGTGGCCATGTGAGAGCATTCCGAGAGGGAAAGGGTCCACCCCACTCTCGGCCATACCAGGGCATTTGGGGGAGTGTAACTGACTAATCTCTCTGATGCAACATTTTTAGAGGATTAAGATCAGTTCATTGTTGTCCCTAAATCATTTGATTATAAGTTTATCAATAATCGATAATAAAGAGAATTTACATTCATTCTTTACTCTAATCTTGTCCAACTTCTGATTCCTATTCTACATTTTGTAATATTATTGATAACAATGCCGTAGAATTTCTTTATTTGTGATATGAAAGTGTTTTCAGAACATGTTCAAAAAAAAATCATTTTGAATGGAAACCCACAACACGACCTACATTTGTAACTTCAGTCAATTTGCACTATATTAGTATGATTGTAGAGAAATTTCCTCTATATCTGACTCCAATAAATAGTATCCCGTTAACTGAATATTTAATGCAGGCTAAATCTCCTAGTAGAATTGTGGATTTAATTAAGATTATTCAAAAGCCCGAACATCAGTTATAGAGATAGCTTTTTTGATTGAGATCATGAACCGAATGATGTTAGACCACTATTGAAGACCTGGAAGCACCGTTTCATCCTATTTTGGGACTCCTCAGCAATGCGCATCCACGATCCCGCTCGCCAAATTCGAACCCAGGGCCTTCAATCTCGCGCGCGAACGCTTAACATCTAGACCACTGAGCCAGCTTCCATTGGTGTTAACGTCTAATCTCAACCGATCCACGAAGTTACGCAACCATACACAACCCCTAAACTAATAATTACCATGTGCTCACTAGTGACTAGCTTCGTGAGAAAATTCTCGGAGTTCTGGTGAGAAGCCGTGACCAGTGGAACTAATCCATGTCGGGTAGAAACAGGTGTCTACCTCAGTAAAATGGAAGATGGTCGCGAAATTTCGTGAATTGGTTGAGGTTAGACGTTAACACCATTGGATACCGGTTCAGTGGTCCAGTAGGTTAAGCGTTCGCGAGCGGGATCGTGGATGCGCATTACGGAGGAGCCCCAAAATAGGACGAAACGGCGGTCCAGTGCTTCCAGGTTTTCAATGGTGGTCTAACATCAATCGTTTCATGATCTCAATCAAAAACTTAACGATCTCCACAACTTATAGATAGTTTATTGTTAAAGATTGGTAAAATCTACAAGTGTACACGAAGCAAGCACACTGTGAAACCAAGAGTGTGTGTATGTGTGTAAGTGTTAAGAATCCATATATATATATTTATGAGTGTTAATCAAGTATGGATAAATTATTGATTATCTGTTTGTATTACAACCAATGGGAGAATAAATTAAAAATGGACATGTGCTCAATCAGACTCACACAGAAAATTACATGGTGGATCAAGTGTCTAAATTACAGTGAGCATATAAATAATACTATTGTTGAACGGGCTTACTACATAATCACTCATTTACCAGTATCGTTTTCTTCTGTTGATAAGTTATAAAACCGGAAGAAAAACATTTGTATATTACTGACTACTGACTATTGTAAATCAGTATTTATCAATTTCTAAATTTTGTACTTCTTTATTTATTATTCACTTAAACACATAAACATTGGTACAAGGAGGCATCAAATAGATATGTGTCACACAAGTCACTGGATTTGTGTGTGAACTAAGATAGTGCACGGGTGCCCAGATCGAAGCATGTGGTTTTCTTAGGAGACCATACCCGGAGACTTTGACCTGAAGGTCAGACATTAGCTTTTCTTCATCTCAATTTGGTAAACAACACCCCGTCACGAGAAGGTAGTGAGTAGGACTTCTCTGTTAGTGGCTGTATGCACATTGCCATATGAGAGCATTTGGAGAGGGAAAGCTGACTCTCCCCACCTTCGGCCGCACTAAGGCATTTGAGGGAAAAATTTTGTACTAGAAGTTATTTCAAACACTTATTTGTGTAAAGATCTCTCCTTTTTGTCAAATTCGTTACTAACAATCTACTCTTAGAATCATTCACTGCCTTGTGAAAGTGAGAAAATGCCACCCCAAACCTTTGTTCAAGATAACATTTTGTGTATTTGGTTACACATTACAACTGGATATCGATTTACAAAAAGTGTAACTTCTTTTCTATGCTTTGCATGAATATTAAACTACGTTCATCATCAACCGAGAGATGTATAAACGTCACTTATTTAAGTAGTATGATAGTTGAAATAGTTGAATTTAATTCACAATAAACTATTTAATATCAGAAGGAGTTTATGTAGATATGATAGTAATTTTAATGGTTGAGATCATAAGTCAACGGAAGCTAGACCACCATAGAAAACCTGGAAGGACTGGATGGCCGTTTCGTCTTATTGTGCGACTCTTCAGCATTTCATTGTCCACATAATTATGATGTAATCGTATTATACATTGAAGTAAAGTGTAAATCTATTTTGAACTAATCAAAATGGAGATCACCTTTTGATTTATCTTGATTAATTAGTTGACAATATCTTACAATGATCTAAATATTTATTTTAATAATCCATTATTCATTTCTATATATGTGATAATCAAGTTAAGCCATAATATTGATACTGATGGCAATTATTCATTCAAAATGTCTAACTTTCATTAACATTCTACTTATGTGAATTAAACCAGTTGTGAATTCTAGTCACATAAGAGTGTTATGTGAAAGTCTTCAATGAGACAAAACAAAAAACAAGACCATAGTGATAGTCATCATCTTTAACTATATCCAGATTGTAATAAAAATTCTCATCTTATTTAATCAATAAATTTTTGATGTAGAAAAATAAAAAAAACAGAACAGTACATGCCAGAAATCGAGGTTCCCCACTGATAAAGCATGTGAATAATTCGACCATCATATTTACATTATCTCAATACATTTTAAGTATTTTATGTATGTTTGTTTCTATCTACACCAATCTATACTCAAATGTATATTAAGTTGAATCTGTTATTTTTTTTGTATTATGAATTATACTATTAGTGTAGAATTTTACTCAGTCATCAGTAGTATGTTCACGATGACAATATGAAACTTGTTTCAACGTGTTTGTTTGTTTGTTTGTTTGTTTGTTTTTATACAAAGTGTAAAGAGATTTCTGTCAGAGAGAACTAACGGAAGGTGATTGAAAGGTTCAATTGTTCTCTTATTTATTATCTTGTTACAAACAAAAACAAAAAAGAAGAAAGAATCAAAAATAACACATGACTTAGTTAGATTTAAGTGAGGTCCTACTCTTTAAAACAATCAAACAAACGAACAGCAGGTCATGACACACCAACATTGTATATGATGATGAAGAAGAAGAAGAAGAAAGGTCTCATTTTCGATACACTGACTTTATGATATATTTATCAATATTACAATGTATTGGTTTACTGTATATAAAATGGTCGGTTCTGTCATTGACTTACAGCCCCCCCCATACATACATACACACGCCAACACACATACACAGAGAGAGAGAGAGATAGGGGGTAGTAACCAAGTAATCCAGAGAAAATTTTATCAAAATTATTTTCGGTGAACAAAAAATAAACAAAAAAAAAATAAATAAATGCCAATTTTGTTGGTTACTATTATTATTACAATGACGATAAATAAGAATACTTCACTTTATGAAGTGAATACTTCTAACCATTTTCAATGGTAGTACAGTTGTTTTTTTTCTATATAGCCAATGATTGATTATTTTTTTTGTTAAGCTTAAAGTCTTTATTTATACCCCTATAAACAATATGGTTGATTGATTTTCTATTGTTGTTGTTATTCTGATTGATTATCAATGAGTATTCCATTGAATATGATTGAAATAAGATGATGAATAGGTTCAATGGAACAATTAAATAAGTCATTCATTCTATTCCCCTATCTCTTTATATATACAATCACCATCTAAATATCAACATATAGTGCCTGCAGTGTCGAGTCACCTAGACTGGTGGCCACATTGCAACATGATTGATAGCATTCGATCTGCACTAATAAGAACTAGACAAGCATGACATTGATCACCACCCAGTGATCAATCAATTGTGATATATATATATATATATATATATATCGTTTCAGATGAAAACATAGATCAAACCTTTTAAAATTTCTGAATATGTGGTAAGAAAATGTTTCACACAAAAATAGGGGGAGAATGTGAATCTCTTATTGGATTGATGGTTGATTAGTTTAACAATAATCAGTTAAATATTTAAGTAATTGGAATGATCAATTCTCGACTCTTTGAGTTAGGATCATGTGTAGTATATGTTCTTTGCAATGTAATTTCTACAACTGTCTCTAAACTTAGACCAAGGAAATTACCTGTCAAAACGGGCCCTCAAATGTCCTGGTGTGGTTGAGAGTGAGGAGAGTCACCTCTCCCTCTCAAAGTGCTCTCACGTGGCCACGCGTATACAGCTACTGCCACGGAATTCCTACTCACTGCCTTCTCGTGGTATTACTGTTGTTTACGTAATTGCGAGGATGAAAAGCGAATGTCTAACGCTTTTACAGGGTTGATGGATACGGATGAACCTAAGAGAGATGGAAAACCAATGATGTACATGGGTTTCATGATCCTGAGGGAATTAATGATGTGTAAAGCAATCGTTAGTCACCGGCTGAATTGAGACTGCATCTCCTGACGTTGTTCCATTGCCTTGTGGATTAAACCTTTAGGTCGAAGTCTCCGGGTGTGTCCTCCCAAGGAAACCACTTGTTTCGGTTTGGGCACACGGACAGTATCCCAACCCTCACACAAATTGAATGATCTATGTTATGCATATCTATTTGGTGCCTTCTTGTACCAACATTTATGAGTTCAAATAATAATAATAATAATTTCAACGATATTGGAATTTAAGAGTTAATTATGATTGAAATTTCAATGAAATTACAAAACAAGCTTGTTTGTTTTTATACCAGATTAATTCGTCCGTATTATATGTGTCAGCAAATGAATCCTCTCAGTGTTATAAATGGCTTGTGTAGTCTTTTCAACGACAAAAATCATATCCGATTTACAAATATCTCATTAGTATTGTTTTTCCAGATATCTGTTAGAAGTAGACAGTGATCATTGTTGAAATTAAAATTAAACTGCTAACTAAGTAAGGTTGACCACCTGACGACCCTGTGTCATTACGGTATCTTGGCTTTCGCTGAAAAACTAAATGGTTGTTGGACATATGTATGTATGTATGTATGTATGTATGTATGTATGTATGTATGTACGTATGTATGTATGTATGTATGTATGTGGCACATTTAGTGTTTATATTCCAATTATTGTAACATTGGTGTAATTTATCTACTAATTTCATCTGTAAATATCATTTAATACCTAGTCTGGAAATCGCTTATTCAAAGTTCTTATTATTACACCAAGACCAACCACAGTTCGGTTTATGATTTCCCTAGTAATTGATACATAGTTTAAGCCTCACTTTCAGGATCCAATTTCATAAGAAAACAGAGTCAGCGGTGATGATGATATTAAGTAATAATAATGATAACCGATCTATGGTCCTATGAGTTAGGCACTCATTTTGCTATGTATATATATATAACCATTCAATCTTTAAAAATCTGATATGGAGTTACAAAACATATCTCATTGACTTTATCTTCTCATTTTAACTCAACACGAAAAAATTTCAGATTGACATCATGAACCGATTGATGTTAGACCACCAATGGAAACCTGGAAGCACTAGACAGCGATTTCGTTCTATTATGAGACTCCTCAGTAGCGCTCATTCACAATCCCACCTCGTTAGATACGAACTCAAGACCTTCAGCCTCGCGCGTAAACGCTAAACCCCTAGACCACTGGTTCGACCGGCATCCAACGATCTAACCTCAACCAATCCTCGAAATTGCGCGACCATCTTCCATTGTACTGAGGTAGATACCTGTCTCTATCCGATACGGATTAACTTCACTGGTGACGGTTTCTCACTAGAACTTCGAAAATTCCCTCACAAAAAAAATCGTTCACCCACTTATCGGTCTATCTAACCATGTATAAATGTAATTTGATTTTCTAAATAATTATGCATAAAAGGTCATCATGTGTTGATAGATTAAGGACAATGAATGATACGAAAAGAAAAAAAGAATTAAATTTTTTTTCCATTCTGATTTAATATGCATGATAGACAGAGGAGATAAAGTGCACATGAGGAGGGGCGAAGGTGTTTTTTCACAAGCACATTAATCAGTGGATGGAAACAGTACAAACAAACAACAACAAAAAAAGATTAAAAAAAACAAACAAGAAAAATCTATCACATATTTAATATCAATTAGAATAACTACAATTCAGATTAAGGTAATGCAGGAAAATTAACATAAATCAATGTTAGTTATTATCAAATATAAGACTTTAGAATAAGTATGGATTAGTCTTCAATGCCATATGTTGAATTAGTGCTACCAGAGGAAATCAAGACAAATTACTTACTTACTTACTTAAGTCTGTTACTCCTCGTGAAGGAGCACAGGTCGTACACCAGCATTTTCCATCCAATTTTATTCTGGGCAATCCTTTCCAGTTTGTTACAGTTCCTATTCATCCTTTCCATATCTGCTTCTATTTCTCGACGTAATGTGTTCTTTGGCCTTCCTCTTCTCTGCTTCCTTTCAGGATTTCAACTTAAGGCTTGCCTCGTGATACACTTTGATGATGTCGTCAATGTATGTTCTATTCACTTCCAACGTCTTTTCCTAATATCTTCTTCAACTGGAACCCCGTTTGTCCTCTCTCACAAAAGGCTGTTGCTGATGATATCCGTCCAATGAATGTTGAATATCTTGCGTAGACAACTATTTATGAATACTTGTACCTTCTTGGCGGTGGTTGTATTATTTATCCACGTTTCAGCTCCGTATAGTAGAACTGTGTTGATGTTCGTATTGAACATTGTGAATTTGATGTTGGCTTACAGACAGTTGTTTTGAGTTGCATATTTTGTTCAACTGTAGGAATGTGACCCTTGCTTCTCCAATCCTCGCCTTTACATATGCATCGGATCCTCCTTGTTCATCGATGATGCTGCTACTGTCCAGGTTCATGAGAGTTTCCACCTCTTCCAGAGTTTCTCAATCAACTGTGATTGTGTTTGTTGGTGTTCTGTGTGTTGTATTTGAACATCTTGCTTTTTCCCTTGTGTATGTTGAAGCCTACTGATGCAGAGACTGCTGCTACACTAGTTGTCTTCATTTGTGTTTGTTGGTGTATATGAGATAGAAGAGCTATGTGATCTGTGAAGTGCAAATCGTCTAGTTGCATGCAAGCTGTCCATTGTATTTTGAGCTTCCTTTCAGATGTGGAGATCTTCATAGTTCAGTCAACCACCAGAATGAAGAGATAATGGGAGAATAGGCAGCCTTGCATGACTGCCGTGCGTTTGCGTTTGTTCTTTAGTAGTTAATAAACTCAAATCAGACAACTCTCAACTAATCAGTCGACCAAATAAAAATATTCTCTTCTGCATTTTTTGTTTGTTTGTTAATTGTCAAGTTATTCTGTTTGGTTTCACTGTATTTCCCATTTACGAAGTGGTTTATATTTTATGCAAATGTAGTTTATTCTATTGAGATTCATTGACTAAACCATTTACAACAGGCACAAACACACACACACACAAACACATGCATATAAACACGTAAAACTACGGTGATACGGAAATGTACAACTATTCTTTGAGTTGTTCTGTTTGTTACTAAGTTTTTTCACGCTTGCTTCATTGTCATAGTTATTTCACTTCATTGGGTTGGTTTTTGTTCATTTATGTATAATATCTAGGCTATACATATAACTATTACATATGTATGTTGAACCATCGACATTATCGATAGCTCCAAACACACACACACCGGTTACGTATATGAATGTGACTATGTTACCTGAGTAAAAATATTAAAAATTTTCTGATTAATTTATCAATGAAAAGGGAATAATAAAGTGAAAGTCATGGTGACAGTATTGATTTACTCAACCTCATTCTCTTTCCGCTGTCCGCCGATTATAACCTCGATAAGCTAAGAGAGAAATTGTATGTACATATATATATATATATATATATATATATATATATATATATATATATATATATATATATATATATATATATATATATATATATATATATATATACGTATATTGATGGTTGTCTACCCCTTTTCCTATATCTATGCATGTGTATGCATTTGTTCTCAGATTACGTGATATTGTAAACTGTATTAATTGGAATATTTATGACAGTGTTATTATCCTGTTTCTTTTAGAGAGAGGACAAGTTTCACTGTGTAGACAGAATAAAATCATAAACTCATTAGCGAATAGCTTCTAGAGGTGATTCCCTGAGTTCTAGTGAGAAGCTATAACCAGTAGAATTCAACTATACGTGGTTTGAACATTACATTTTCTCTATAAGGCCTGACTTACTTAATGCTTAATAAGATCGTAGATATGCACTGCTGAAGATTCACATACTGGGACGAAACAGCTGTTATTTTAAATCTTTCTGGTTTTCAGTGATTATCCAGTTATGGTCAATTCGTGGTGTAAAACTGTAAGATTATATTTCAGTCAAGAAAACAAAGACTATAAAATGGATTGCAGTAGTGAACAATGCTAGACTTTGAGCTTTTAGTTCACTGAAATCCTTGGTAATTGTTTGATTACGCCAGAGGATTAAACTGTATTGTTCAGGTCGTAAATACCTAAATGATATCTGGTCCTCCTGAAAACCAATATAAAATTACCCTCTTACAAGGTTTATTTATAATTATGAACAGCGGATCAATAACTTCGTAGTTAAGGTGTTTCATTTTCATTCACTTAGTCTCAGGTTTGAACCCTGATTTACCTAATTTGATTTAGGCAACCAGGTAGTATCGTTTGCCCTCACACCTAAAGTGTGATTCATATTCAAGTACTTTGTACATGAGTTAATTCTTTTCTTCTTTTCTTCTCCTAAGGTTATTTCAGAGATCTGTCATTTGATAAGAGCCAGAAAATTATTGATTATTATTATTATTATTAGTGAATTTATTCAGTGTCATATTTTTGGTACAATTCTCAGAGCGAAGTATTTCAACAATTTCCATTTCTTACTTCTTGATCAATCCTGATGATAAGTATTAAGTGATCACCAGTCAATCGAAATTTAAATAATATACATTCTTTTCAATGCATATTGCCAGTAATCACGATATTTCTGATTGAGCTCTTTCCTAACGTGTACAGTGAAAGATTGTGATCTTTTCATAGATGCACCTGATTAAGGTTCTACAATTCATTGACATAATAATCTGTTAAAACAAACAAGGAAGCAGATAACTTGTTGAAATATCTAGATGACAGGACTAGGTAGCTCAGATATTCAATCAGATCCGCCTATACCAGCTAATATTTGACTGGGATATTAATACTCTCTAATTTAAAACTTATTCATGTAAGATGATGTAAACTATAAGGTACTTGTTAGTAACATTAAGAATTGTATTTATTGTTTCATCAGATCATTTGTAAATCGTACACATTACGTTTTAAACACAAAAGAAAACAACATCGAGAGTAATGAATTACAACATGAAACAGCATGATATATTTCATGTATATACGTATGTATGTATGTATGTATGTATGTATGTATGTATGTATGTATGTATGTATGTATGTATGTATGTATGTATGTATGTATGTATGTATGTATGTATGTATGTATGTATGTAGGTAGGTAGGTAGGTAGGTAGGTAGGTAGGTAGGTAGGTAGGTAGATGTGTATGTATGAATGTAGTATCCACTTTGTTTACAATAGAGAAAAAACGAATGAAAAATTAATGAAACCTATTTGAACGACAGTAGGAGCCTAGTTAAACAACAACAATAGTTAAATGTTTAATATGTAGAGACATGTATCTATCTCAGAACAATGGAAGATGGTCACGCAATTTCGTGGATTGATTGACGTTAGACATTATAATACCGTTGGATGCCGCCCACTCAGTGGTCTATGGGTTAATCGTTCGCATGTGAAACCGAAGGTCCTGGGTCCGAATTCGACGTGCGGAATCGTGGGTGCGTATTGCTGAGGAATACCATACTAGGACGAAATGACTGTTCAGTGTTTCCAAGTTTTTAACAGTGGTCTAACATCAATCGCTTCATGATCTCAACCAAAAACTCAATGAACGCTAAATTCACTGTATACAATGAAATCGTCTCAAGTCAATTTTCAGAGTTAATCAATACTAGTTAATTGTTAATTGAAAACTATAAAACATCACTGAAGTACAAAGAGCATTTTTAGCTATTTATTGAACAATGAAACTGGAACATTCTAATGAAATTACCGAGTTCAAATCAAGCAGCAAATATTAGATATGCGCCTGATAAGGAAAAATGAGTGAATGTAGTTGAAAACTGATCAATATAAATTTCACATTAGCCGCTATATTTTAACGAAGTCAATCTGTAATGTTTAGGGCAATGATGTTTCTTACAAAGCCTATACATCTTGTCAGTCTATCCAGTAACTCGATCATGACTTTCCCATATACTAATTAAATCAAGTAATAAGGTCAATTCATGACGTTTTTAAGCATTGAGAGAAGCTTATTTGTGCCAATACAGATTTCTTTCTGGCCATCTGCAAAGATATAGCAACTTACAGTTTGTTGGCCTTAGATGGTAATATGTACCGAAACTAGTTCTAATGGTATAGATTTATTCGTTTCACATTCTTCCAATTTTTAGTATTTTTATATTCACCGTTTTTACCGGCTTTTGCACGTCATAGGTTTCTCAACAGAATTAACACCTTTCAATAGTGGAGATCATGAGTCAGCTGAAGCTAAACCACAATGAAGAACCTAGAAGCGCCGGAAGGCCATTTCGTCCTGTCGTGGAACTCCTTAGCAGTGCGCATCCACGTTTCTGCCTCGCGCGATTCGAATCAAGGACCTATCAGTCTCGCGCGTGAGCGCTTAACCCACAAACCACTGAGAGAGCGACATCTAAATGTCTAACGTTAACCGATTCGCGAAATTGCGTGACCATCTTCCATTGTACTGAGGTAGATACCTGTCTCTACTTGACATGGATTAGTTCCACTAATGACGACTTCTCACTAGAGCTCTGAGAATTCCCTCACGAAGCTAGTCACTAATGAGCTCATGGTAATTATCAACATGGGTTTTTTTGGAGATTATTAACTCATTTTGATTGAGATTATGAATCGATTGATGTTAGACCATCAATGCTTCAAAGTTTTCAATAGTAGTCTAACATCAATCAGTTCATGATCTCAATCAAAAACTTAATAATCTTCACAACCCCTATACTAAAAACATGATGAATTAAAAAATTCAATTGAAGCAGATAAGTCCATAGAAAGAAAAAAAAACGTGCACATGATTGAAGGTGTGTAATAAATACTGACTGATTGTAAACATTTATACAATGTACTTTTCATCGGTTACTATTTGAGTTCATCTTAAACAAATTGTACAGTTGTTACTGAGGATTCTTTACTATAACAAAATCTATAGTATTAAATCTCTTTATTATTATTATTATTATTATTATTATTATTATGATTAGTTACTACTTACATTTTGCACAAGTTGTTGCTATCTAGTACCTTATTGGTTGAACAGTATGTAATCTAATCATATTTCCTTTATATATACACATGTATATATTCTTATTTTATAGGCTACTTCAATCAAGAACATGATCGCAACAACAACAATAAGAATAATACTAACAATGATAATGCAAATTCTTTTACATCTTTAGTATCTAATTGTAATGATTATTCATTGAAAGAAATTAATTCATCTATTAAATTTAATCAAACTATTCATAGTATCCCAGATACATTATCAATAATAAAAGTACAAAATACTGATCCATTATTGAATCATTCACCACGTCGTTCATCTTCTTTAATTAGATATCATCATCATCATCATCATCGTCATCAGGATGATCATAAAAGTTCGATCAAATTAAATCGTTCACATTTTCAACATTCCGATCATCATCCTCATCATCATCAACAGCGGCAACAACAACAACAACAGCCTTACATTTCAAATTATCCTATTGAACAGTTAATTGATCATGATATATCATTGCCTTATATGCCAACTTTATTTAGTTCCGATAGTAAATCATCATCGTTAAGTAAAGAAAGTGGAGGGAAAAAGATTTTAGTAAGTTAAGATGAGTTTTTTCCCAAAAAAAAATTTTTTAATAATAAATAAGCTTCATAGTATGTTATATTTAGAAGCTTAGATTGTAGCGACCGAACAACCAATATTCGGTTGGAACAACGGACTGACGAACCCAAAATTTATTCGATTAGACCAGACCACGTTCCTTCGTATAGCTCACAACGCGTTTTTGAGATACTCGTATTATATTATATCAAAACACAAACTCTGTGCTCAATATAAACGGTTCTAATTTAGAAAACAGAACAAATCACATCAAAAATACAAAATACCTCAAACGGTACAGCCTGTGCTATACAGTCAAAAGGTTCTCTAATGCAAAGTAGCGCGCTAAACAATGAAAGAAGCAGTTAATACCAAAGGGTTTGATACCTGAGAATCAATACAATTATTCCCAACAAGATGGGATCAAATATCTATATGTAGGGATCCCAGCAATCCTCCCAAGCAGACAGTCAGAAGGTTGACAGTCACACACTGAACCACGCCGTGACCTTGAGCTTAGTCAAACATGACCTTACTGTCAATAGTCCGGCAACATGCAATAGAAAATTAGGTAACAAAAGATAAGTCTTTAATCAAAATCACATAATAAAGGCTCAAACGAGGAAGAGTGAAAGACAAAAGATGTGGTTAAACGAGATCTGAACAAACGTTAAAATACACGACAGGGAGAAGAAACAGATAAATGAAAGTACTGTCCAACAAAAAGGGATTTTCATCGTCCTCTTTCCGTTACATAGATTCTTAATATACCGCGTATGACTTAAACACTCGAACTCTAGAATCTTCCCAAAGTCTCAATTGAGAAGACAGAAGAAAACTGGAGAAAATGCTAATTGAGCAAAAATCAGAATGTGCAGAAAATCATGAGTATTTATAGATATAATTCAATCAATCTGCAAAGAGGCATGTTATGCTATTGATCACGTTGATATTCTAGAAAGTTCCATTGTGTATTCTGATTGCTTAGAACTCTAGAGCATCTGTAGGCTCCGTTGTAGTTCTCGGAAGCCATCTTAAGATAGTCCATTTAAAAAAGTGCTAATATAATCTTTATAGTCAATACATAAATTGAAATATCATAAATACTTTACGTTAAGAACTTTAGAGCGATAAATCAGCCTTAATCGTCATCAGAATATTCATTATTTGAGGCAACACACTTTTATTACCTCTAATGCCTAAACTATTCCGGATACTTAACAGAAGTTAAACTGTCTATCTGACTTCTTGTGTTTCCTGTTTTGGTAGGATTATGTGTTCCTATGATTTTCCAAGATTCACTTCATCGCTAATATTCCAGGTGGTTAATGCATCAATGGAAACCTGCAGGATCTCAAAAACTTCGCATTTTTATCAACTATAGAGATCATTATTCATTTATTTAAGGACATAAACATTGGCACCAAATATATATGCGCCACACAAATCATTCGATTTATGTAAGGGCAGTAATACTGTCCAGCCGCTCAAACCGAAGCAGATAGTTTCCTCACGGGGTCACTCCTCGACACTTTGACTCAAAGGCCTAATCCACAAGTCAGTGAAGCAACGTTTAGAGATGCAGTCACATGGTAGCCGGTGACCAACTATAGGTTCATTCATCATTTATTCCCTTAGGATCCTAGAGCACCATTAGTTTGGAATCAGGGTATCCAACTCTTCTCGTTAGATCCTCAATATCCACCAACCCATTTAAGGCGTCGGAAATTCGCTCTCTGTCGTCTGAATTACGTAAATAACATCCTCATCACAAGAAGGCAGTGAGTGGGACTTCCCTGTTAGTGGCTGTATGCACATGGCCATGTAAGAGCATTTCAAGAAAGAGGTAATTGACTCTGCCTATCCTCAGTCGTATCAGAGCATTCGGGAACTAATAGAGGTCAGTAGTCTTCCTAATCCTGCATCCTCTTTCTCGTTCTTGATGAATCCCACTGAAATATTTGGTTTACTTAGAAATGGCTGTTTTGTTCAGTGAGTTGCATCCGTGGACAGCTATCAATATTTTGAGAAATTCTTTCATAAGTTTTGACCAAAATCCCTACTAACTCAGTTTATGTATTTATTGGATATCTTGAAAGTATAATTCTTTTAAAAATAGCTCCACGACCAAACCATCCAGCTCAGAGAACAAAACTCCACCAAAAATAGATCCTACCCATTGTCATAACTTTGCACTGATACCTATATATGTATAGGTTTTACAAGTGAAAATGAAATCCATGCCACACAGTCATGAGTGTTTTGAACAGCATTTTTAAAATACTTAACTTTATCATGAGGGTTTGGTCCCAGATAACAAGGAACCCTGCTTGTTTTAAGTTTCGTATCAATTAACATTCATTAGTATAATGTGTATATGAAGTCTTAGGAAAGTTGATCTATCCTATGGGATACGATTACGGAAGTAATAGTGAGTCAATGAACATGATGTGACACAGAAACATTCACAGCTTGATTAATTATGGAGTTTATATGTTACGTAAGCTGAACATTTGTCGACTTATCATTAAAAATTTCGTAAACTGTTTAAACAAATATTTTAATTATATTGAATAAAATTATAAGATGGTGGGGAAGATTTGTAGCTCAGGTAGATGATCTTGACGGAGTTTTGTTCTCTGAGCTGGATGGTTTAGTCGTGGAGCTCTCATCGTTCTTCTGAACGACATCATCAGCACAAACTTTAGGTATTTCAGGAACTTCTGCCTGAAGTTTGTGATGATGATGTTGTTCAGAAGGACGATGAAAGCTCCATGACCAAACCATCCAGCTCGGAGAACAAAACCCTATCAAAATTGAATAAAACTGTGAGAAATGTGACAAGTTGTTAGGTTGGATAATATTGAAAAATGGAATAATTGGTCGAACTCACTTCGTATTGCTTGCTTGAATCTTCTCATTGATGTTTAACAATGAAATTGATCAGTCTCTTATTGGCATATGTGCATACTGTGTTAATTGCGTCGATCCATCTTTGCTTACAATGCCTGCGAATTAAGGCAATACCGAGGCAGTCTGTACAGGATACACATATGCCAATAAGAGACTGATCCAGTTCAGTCCTATACATCAATGGGAAAATTCAAGTAAACAATACTAAGTGAATATAACTTCACACACCCTTCAGGACTCAGTAGCTAAGTGAATAACGCGATGGAGTTTGAAACGAACGGCAATGGGTTCGAATCCCAGAGTGAACATCAATTCTGAGATGTGGGTAAATCCATCTGATGAGTCCCAAATAGGATGAAACGAGCGTCGTGGATACCACTGCTAGCCACTATTCATCTTTCCTTATAATGAGTCGAACTATTATTAACACAGTAATTACACAAGAAACGAAGTGTAATGTCACTTACATCCTACACGTTACTCTAAATTCTTGATAGTGAAGAAAAGTCGTATTCTCATTCGTTTTATAGACGTGTAGTTCACACCTATTTATGAGAATTCTCAAGGTATCTGAGGCACGTGATAGACAAAGTCTCAAATCAATAAAGTTGAATAAGATTCGAGAAATATCTTTGAACACTGAACAAATTAACTGATTGTTCCAGGGCAAATTGATCTCTTTGTATCATATCGTTTTTTTATTCGACTGTGAATATCCTAGTCCAGAAATATAATGATTTTATATCCTTTCAGTAGGTTTGATGTAACTTGCTTCATATAAGTAACTGTTGTTAAAACATATCCACTATTATCAATAAGGAACTAGTCAAATGGAAATATATTTTAATGGTTGAATTCATGAGTCAATTGAAGCTAGACCGCCATTGAAAACCTAAACCTAGAAGCAGTGGATAGTCAAATCGTCCTATTGTGGGACTCTTAAGCAGTGTGTATCCACGATCCCGCCTCGCGAGATTCGAACCCAGGACTTATCGATCTCGCTCGTGAACACTTAACCTCTAGATCACTGAGCCGATCGGCATCCAACGGTGTTAATGCATATATATGTCAGATGGGTTTTTGTGGAGATTGTAATAATTTCAATGGTTAAGATCATGAGTCAGTTGAAGATAGACCACCATGGAAAACCTGGAAGCAGTGGAAGGCCGTTTCGTCCTATTGTGGGACTCCTCAGCGGTGCGCATCCACGACCTCGCCTCCTGCGAGATTCGAACCCAGGACCTACTGGTTTCGCGCCCGAGCACTTAACCACTAGACCACTGAGCCGGCATCCAACGGTGTTAATGTCTAACTTCAACTAATCCACGAAATTGAGCGACACATTCACCATTGTCTTCAGTGAGTTACTACCTCACAACAGACCTGGTTGAACTCCACTGGTCACTACTTCTCACTAGAACTCCAGGATATACCTCGTGAAGCCAACATATATATGTATATTTCTTTACTCTTTCATTTATATTTTCAAAAACAACAACAACAAAAAAATATTTCCCCATAGAAATTATTAAATTATTTCACAAATTAACTAACCAGCATTTTATTTCCTTTATGGGTGTGTTTTACTTTAGAAACACATACATGATTTATGATATTTCTCTTATTGATTACTTGGGTAAATATCGATTTTTGTTGTTGTTGTTGTTGGGAATTTCAATGAATTCACTATATGATACTAGAAAAAAAAACAAATAAATAAGGGTATGGAAGTGATAGACAAGAACCCCTATCCGTATTTGTATGTTATTACTTATCCTAAATAATAGAATATATGAAACATGAAGTTCATTGACACTATTTGAAATGGAGATGATTTTCATCTGTATTATTCAATCGACCAGTTGAAACACTGAAGTCAGACATCGAACTAACTACAAACATGCTTTACCTTCTATTCAAAAAGATTTGGGAGGAGGAACAAGTGCCGATGGACTGGAAAGAAGGACACCTCATCCAGATTTCAAAGAAAGGAGATCTGAGCAAATGTGAAAACTAGAGAGGCATCACACTACTGTCAATACCAAGGAAAGTCTTGAATAGAGTGTTGCTGAACCGCATAAAAGATGCAGTAGACGCCCGACTTCAAGATCAACAAGCTGGATTCCGTAAGGATCGGTCGTGCACAGACCAAATTGTGGCACTACGCATCATCGTCGAACAATTAATTGAGTGGAACTCGTCACTATGCATCAATTTCATTGACTATGAGAAAGTATTTGACAATGTGGATAGGAGAATCTTATGGAACCTTCTTCCAGAGCATGGAGTGAGTAGCTGAGAAAATTGTCCACATCATTCAGAAGTCATATAACAGATTAAACTGCATATTGGTGCATGGAGGACAGGGTTAGCTGGAGAGTGCTGGTAGGCAGCTTATGCTCCTCCACAAGGAGTAACAGTCATAAGTAAGAAAGTATTGAATCGACATCACTAATCCTTTTCATTATGGAATGGTAACATTCTACTTACTTACTTACGCCTGTTACTCCTCGTGAAGGAGCATAGGCCGCTCACCAGCATTCTCCATCCAACCCTGTCCTGGGCAATCCTTTCTAGCTCCGTCCAGTTGTAATTCATCCTTTTCATATCTGCTTCTATTATCCGACGCAATGTGTTCTTTGGCCTTCCTCTTTTCCGTTTCCCTTCACGATTCCAAGTTAGGGCTTGCCTCGTGATGCAGTTTGACGATTTGCGTAATGTATGTCCTATCCATTTCCATCGTCTTTTCCTAATTTCCTCTTCAGCTGGAAGTTGGTTTGTTCTCTCCCACAAAAGGCTGTTGCTGATGGTATCCGGCCAATGGATGTTGAGTATCTTGCGTAGACAGCTATTTATAAATACTTGTACTTTCTTGATTGTGGTTGTTGTAGTTCTCCAAGTTTCAGCTCCATACAGTAGAACTGCCTTGACGTTCGTATTGAAGATTCTCACTTTGATATTGGTCGAAAGTTGTTTTGAGTTCCATATGTTCTTCAATTGTAGGAATGCGGCCCTTGCTTTGCCAATCCTCGCCTTTACGTCTGCATCTGAACCTCCATGTCTATCGACGATGCTTCCCAGATATGTGAAGGATTCTACATCTTCCAGAGTTTCGCCATCAAGGGTGATTGGATTGCTGTTCTCCGCTTTGAATTTGAGGACCTTGGTTTTCCTTTTGTGTATACTGAGGCCTACTGATGCAGAGACTGCTGCTACATTGGCTGTCTTCATCTGCATCTGTTCGTGTGTACGTGATAGGAGGGATGGGTCATCTGAGAAGTCCAAATCGTCTAATTGGTTCTGAGCTGTCCATTGTATTCCATGTTTTCCTTCAGATGTTGAGGTCTTCATAATCCAGTCGAACACGAGAAGAAAGAGGAAGGGAGAGTAGACAGCCTTGTCTGACTCCGGTCATTACTTGGAATGCATCTGTCAGCTGTCCTCCATGCACGGCCTTGCACTGTAGTCCGTCGTATGAGTTCCGGATAATATTGACAATCTTCTCAGGAACTCCGTAGTGTCGAAGAAGTTTTCATAATGTCCTCCTATCTACACCGTCGAATGCCTTTTCATAATCAATGAAGTTGATGTATAGTGACGAGTTCCACTCAACTGATTGTTCGACGATGATCCGTAGTGTTGCAATTTGGTCTGTGCACGACCGATCCTTACGGAATCCAGCTTGTTGATCTCGAAGTCAGGCGTCTACTGCATCCTTCATCCGGTTCATCAACACTCTGTTGAAGACTTTCCCTGGTATTGACAGTAGTGTGATGCCTCTCTAGTTTTCACATTTGCTCAGATCTCCTTTCTTTGGAATCTTGACGAGGTGTCCTTCTTTCCAGTCCATTGGCACTTGTTCCTCCTCCCAAATCTTTTTGAATAGAGGGTAAAGCATGCTTGTGGTTACTTCGACGTCTGATTTCAGTGCTTCAGCTGGTATGTTGTCGAGTCCTGCTGCTTTCCCGTTCTTGATTTGTCTGACGGCCATTCTAATTTCTTCCGTCGTTGGTGGGTTGACATCTATAGGAAGATCTGTGTGTGCTGCTTCGATGTTCGGTGGATTCATTGGAGCCGGCCTATTCAGGAGTTCCTCGAAGTATTCTACCCATCTGTTTCGCTGTTGTTGAATTTCAGTGATTGGCTTGCCTTCTTTGTCTTTGACCGGCCTCTCTGGTTTACTGTATTTCCCTGATAGTTTCTTCGTTGTATCGTAAAGCTGTTTCATATTTCCTTCTCTAGCAGCTTTTTCCGCCGTCGTTGCTAGTTCTTCCACGTATTTCTTCTTGTCGGCTCTAATGCTCCTCTTCACTTGTTTGTTTGCTTCTTTGTATTCAGCTTGTGCTTGAACTTTCTCTGCTCGTGTTCGAGCATCAGTGATGGTTTATTGACCTTCGATTTTAAAGTATTAAATCCGATATAGTCAAATGTGGTCATGACAACAAATAACTAGAACCGACTTGTCAAGTTAGCTAGCCAAGTTCACTTTATATTATCTTTCCGGGGTATTTCTCTTAATAGAAACCTAATCAACCCTATATTTGCTAGATGGTATAATTATCATGTAATATCTGAGGTTGTATTGCTAGAAGACATGAAATTCTGATCTGGAGAAAGTAGGTTGGTATAGCTTATGTCTTTAAGAAAACTTTTCTGAGCTTCAACTGGTATTTTTTTCAATTCTGTTATCAAATTGAGATAGCAATGAAAACAAGGAAGCACTAGATAGCTATCTTGTCCTTGTATAGGAACTCCTCAGTAGTCTAAACCCACGACTGCTATAGCCCAATCTTTAGATCTTCAAGTATTAATCAGTTCATATCCATCAATACATATTTCCAACTTTAATCAATTTATAATATAACTTAACAATCATTCCATGCAACTAATATCCATTGCTTTATTCGCAAAATTTTTAATCTCCACCATTAGAACTAGTAAATATGACTATAGTATGGATTGAAAAGGGGTTTTTTTTTAATAGTTAAACTACACTTAATAAAACTTCTTTATGAAATCAACTTAGTCTTGTTCTTATTATTTATCATTTAGATGATCCTTTCAACAAGTTGAATGAATAAACACTTTAATAATTAATTAATCAATAATCATTAATAGTTTAGGTCATTATTGACTTTATATTAACTCTGAATAGTAATAATTTAATACCTATAGACATACATACACAATTGATGAATAGTAAAAGATTGTAAGATGCATGAGTTACCTTTAGTGGATTGGTTACTAGAACGTTGAAAGATAATTGTACTACTGATCGAATCATAATTGACAGTTAACCAGTTTATATTCTATTTTTGTTTTTTAGAAAAAGAAACTGTTTTTCTCGGGGTTTTGTTTGTTTGTTTTTTTTCATTTTAAACAGCTGTTCATATGGTTTAAATTTTAAAAAAGCTGTAGTAACACTTCTATGTAAATAATTATGAATTTTAAGCTATTTGATTGAATCAGTCAGTCAATCAGTAACAGTCAGTCAGTCAGTCGGTAACAACGTAGAACTTCGTATGTACATACATCAGTTCGAGTTGTCATATCACATTAGCACAGAGGTGCAGTTGTTGATTCGAATCCCATAGTGGTAGAGGTAGTAAGAGTGTAAGCAGTAATCGGGAAGATTAAGGTTTGGAGATATTATTTAAAGAGTATAATCCATTGAAATAAATTTAGAAAGAGAAAAAAGAAAGGGACATAAAGAATTCTGAAGATTGATTGAATAGTCTGTTGAAAAATAGTTTAACATGAGAGTTCCTCTGTACTAAAGTTTGAGATAAGCTATACCGTAAAATGTAAAGATTTAGGACTAGTTTTCTGATTATGGGATTATGATAACGTATTATTGAATAGTGAAAAACTGGGATGAAATAGCTGATTTTCAATTTTTCTCTTCACTATACAACAATCAATGTCTCTTCCACTGATATTCGATGTTGTCTTGTGCAAGTATTTGACCACAGATGCCTTAGAAATATTGCTGGCATCTGCTGGGATCATCGGGTAAGTAATAGTGAGGTTAGATGGTAATTCAGTTGATGAGGTTGTAAATCTTCATCGCCTGAGATGGTTGGGCCACATGTTACGTATGCCCGAACACCGATCACCACGACGTGCAATGCTAACCAGTGTTGGGGATGGTTGGAAGAAAGTTAACGGCGGCCAAACCAAAACATGGCATCGGTCCACAAAGTCACTAACTTTTTGGTCTGAGCCATGTTGATAGATGCAGACTACTTGGTTGGGGTCCGCGTGACTATTGTAACCAATGGTTGGAGACTCTTGGTGACATGGCTCAGAATCGATCACAATGGTGTTGGTGTATACACTCTATGTTTTCCCTTAAACTATGAGATTAAAATCGCTTCATATCTTTCTTACTGTATTATATCCTTATACAAAATCTTTCCTTTACATACTACACCATCGAGTTAACTGCTTCTATGAATTCGATGTTCATCTTGTTGTGTTAATGAGGTATGGCAACTTGGACCGATGCATATATGTGCCTGGTCCTACGTTTCAGCTGACTGACAGTAGGTTTAGAAGAAGGCTAGAGGTAGACACAACAAACTACAGCATCAATCTATCCCATAATTTATTATTGAACTTAGAAGTTTTTGTAGGTTCAAATCAAATGGTTATTGTGCATAGGATTATCGTAATCAATTATAGTATACGTAAGATGATAAGTTTCAGAATCTGTCTAAACTGTGTGAATACATTTAATCTCTATCAAAATACACTCATGGGTGATAAGCCTGAGTTTCGCTTTTTCATTGTTAGAGATATTAACCTTTCCGATGAGTTAAATCAACAAAACTATTACTATTATCATTACTAATAGTCAGTCAGTCAGTCAGTCAGCTACAACGTAGGACCAGGCACATATATGCATCGGTCCAGGTTGCCATACCTCATTAGCACAGCAAGATGAACACCGGATTCATAGGAGTGGTTAGGTCAAAGGTGGTAATATATAGGAGAAAGATTGCATATAAGGATATAGTACAGGAAGAAAGAATTAGTTCGTAGAAAGAAAGATATGAATCAATTTTAATCTCTTAGTTTAAGGGAAGACAGGGAGTGTATGCACCGACGCCATTGTGATCGATTCTAAGCCATGTCACCAAGAGTCTCCAACCATCGGTTACGAAAGTCACGCGGACCCCAACCAAGTAGTCTGCATCTACCAACACGGTGTGGGCAACCGGGAAGTGATAACCGCCTTCATAAGAGTACTATGTCTGAACGTTTAGCTTTCTGAAGAAGTTCAGATAGCTTTCTGTAAAATTCATCTTTCACATCATCTGAGCTGCAGTCGGTGGGAGCGTAGGCAGAAACGACAAAAAGGCAATGACGTGTGTCCCTAATAACATATCAAATAATTATTGTATACGTCATTATATAAGGTTTGAGAATTGTATTTTGATCTACTTCAATTGTTTTGTTCTTTTTTTAAGTATCTATGGGCTACTGAACCATATGTTCAATCATCTTACTATAAATAATTATGAAGGAAATCAAGTTTTATCTCACTAGATGACAGTATTTACGTGAATCACATCGGTTCACATGATGCTTATCTTGTTTAAGTTGGGTTTTTTCCTTCTTATTTGTATATCATATTGATTGTATGATGTCTTTAAGGGTTTGTCAGAGTTTTAGTTAAAATCCCCTATTATATGAATTTATGTATTATTCAAGCGTAAATCTTTTTCATACTTGAAATGACTATTTCCTTTAAAATGAATTTGATAAATTTATATCTTGTATATTTAATAGTTGAATTCATGAGGTGATTAAAGCTAGACTACTAATGAAAACCTAGAAGCACTAGACAACTGTTCCGTTCTAGTACAAGACTCTTCAGTAGTGTGCATCTACGACCTATCGGTCTCACAAGTGAACATTTAATCTCTAAACCATTGAACTGGCATCTAATAAAATTACGCCACGGTTTACCATTGTCATCAGTGAGTGATTATTTCACAACAGACCTCAATGAACTCTACTGGTTACAGTTTCTCACTAGAACTCTAGGAAATACCTCTTGAAGCCATTCATTAGTGAGTAATAGATGTAAATGTAAACTACGGATTGATAATGTTGATAGAATGAATCGTTAAATTATAGATTTTCAGAAATAAACATCAAAATGATTTTGAATAATCATATTCAAAGAGTTTTATTTATTTATTTTATCCAATTTTAAAGATGATCAAATGTAACACATTCATAATTTCAATGGTTAAGATCATGAGTCAGTTGAAGCTGGACCACCATGAAAAACCTGGAAGCACTGGACGGCCGTTTCGTCCTATTGTGAGACTCCTCAGCAGTGAGCATACATGGCCTTGCCCCCTACGAGATTCGAACCCAGGACCTACTGGTTTCCAGGTTTTCCATGGTGGTCTAGCTTCAACTGACTCATGATCTTAACCACTGAAATTACTATAATATCCACAAAACCCATCTGATACATTCATAATTATTTGAAATAAATTGCATTGAAACAAATGCTTAAATTTGATCGATATTGTTTCTTTTTAACATAGAACACCTTAGTAGTATTATATATCTCCGATCATACATAAACTTCAAAAGAACGAATAATACTCCATTACAATACTAATGTACACAAATTATAAAAGATGACGTATGGATTATTTATTTATTTATTTATTTATTTATTTATTTATTTATTTGAACACATAAATATTGATACAAGAGGGCACCGAATATATATGCGCCACACTCCATAAACAGACAGTTCATCATTTTTTGTGTGTGGGCTGGATACTGGACGGGTGCCCAGATCGAAGCAGATGGTTTACTTAGAGGGCCACACCCCGATCTCTGGACCTAAAGGTCTGACCCACAGGGCAATGGAGCATCGTGAGGAGATGCAGTCCCATGGTAGCCGGTGACCAACAATTGGTTCATACGCCATTTGTTCCCTCAGGATACTGGAGCCCATGTACACCATTGGTTTGAGATCCGGTTACAACTCCGGACATTCGCTTTTCGTCCTCTCATTTTCGTAAACAAAACCCCCGCCACGAGAAAGCAGTGAGTAGGACTTTCCTGGCAGAGGCTGTATACGTGTGGCCGTGTGAGAGTATTTCGAGAGGAAGGGAGGACCAATTTTGATGGAGTTAAATTTAAAACTGCCCATTTGATGCCCAGTAATCAAACACTGTACTAAGAAGCCATATGCATCTCATCCTGATCATGAGTGGTTAAATGGATTTATTTACATCAGATGATTAATATTTGAAGCAACTATTGATTCAAGTTAACTTTATAGGATTATTTTTCGAACTATTAAGTTGATTCTTATTATTCTACCGACTAGTAGTATATTTGATCTAAAAGAAAATAACTTGAAGTGAATCAATAACAATGCCAAATTGTATATGATTAGTGGAACTAATCAATCATCAACATCATCATCATCATCTCATGCTCTCACTATTACTTACAATCATTTATCCAAATCATAAACAAATATAATAAAACATGTTGATCACTTATTCTATCATTGTTACTTATGCTCATGTTAAGTGATGAACAGTATGGGGAGACCTATACACATGATCATAATTATTATTGTTTATAAGTTTGGCAAAACGCTTGATAAATTACAAGAAATAAAACATGATGATGATGATGATGATGATGATGATGATGATGATGATGATGATGATGATGATGATGATGATGATGATGATGATGATGATGATGATGATGATGATGATGATGATGATGATGATGATGATGATGATGATGATGATGATGATGATGATGATGATGATGATGATGATGATGATGATGATGATGATGATGATGATGATGATGATGATGATGATGATGATGATGATGATGATGATGATGATGATGATGATGATGATGATGATGATGATGATGATGATGATGATGATGATGATGATGATGATGATGATGATGATGATGATGATGATGATGATGATGATGATGATGATGATGATGATGATGATGATGATGATGATGATGATGATGATGATGATGATGATGATGATGATGATGATGATGATGATGATGATGATGATGATGATGATGATGATGATGATGATGATGATGATGATGATGATGATGATGATGATGATGATGATGATGATGATGATGATGATGATGATGATGATGATGATGATGATGATGATGATGATGATGATGATGATGATGATGATGATGATGATGATGATGATGATGATGATGATGATGATGATGATGATGATGATGATGATGATGATGATGATGATGATGATGATGATGATGATGATGATGATGATGATGATGATGATGATGATGATGATGATGATGATGATGATGATGATGATGATGATGATGATGATGATGATGATGATGATGATGATGATGATGATGATGATGATGATGATGATGATGATGATGATGATGATGATGATGATGATGATGATGATGATGATGATGATGATGATGATGATGATGATGATGATGATGATGATGATGATGATGATGATGATGATGATGATGATGATGATGATGATGATGATGATGATGATGATGATGATGATGATGATGATGATGATGATGATGATGATGATGATGATGATGTGATGATGATGATGATGATGATGATGATGATGATGATGATGATGATGATGATGATGATGATGATGATGATGATGATGATGATGATGATGATGATGATGATGATGATGATGATGATGATGATGATGATGATGATGATGATGATGATGATGATGATGATGATGATGATGATGATGATGATGATGATGATGATGATGATGATGATGATGATGATGATGATGATGATGATGATGATGATGATGATGATGATGATGATGATGATGATGATGATGATGATGATGATGATGATGATGATGATGATGATGATGATGATGATGATGATGATGATGATGATGATGATGATGATGATGATGATGATGATGATGATGATGATGATGATGATGATGATGATGATGATGATGATGATGATGATGATGATGATGATGATGATGATGATGATGATGATGATGATGATGATGATGATGATGATGATGATGATGATGATGATGATGATGATGATGATGATGATGATGATGATGATGATGATGATGATGATGATGATGATGATGATGATGATGATGATGATGATGATGATGATGATGATGATGATGATGATGATGATGATGATGATGATGATGATGATGATGATGATGATGATGATGATGATGATGATGATGATGATGATGATGATGATGATGATGATGATGATGATGATGATGATGATGATGATGATGATGATGATGATGATGATGATGATGATGATGATGATGATGATGATGATGATGATGATGATGATGATGATGATGATGATGATGATGATGATGATGATGATGATGATGATGATGATGATGATGATGATGATGATGATGATGATGATGATGATGATGATGATGATGATGATGATGATGATGATGATGATGATGATGATGATGATGATGATGATGATGATGATGATGATGATGATGATGATGATGATGATGATGATGATGATGATGATGATGATGATGATGATGATGATGATGATGATGATGATGATGATGATGATGATGATGATGATGATGATGATGATGATGATGATGATGATGATGATGATGATGATGATGATGATGATGATGATGATGATGATGATGATGATGATGATGATGATGATGATGATGATGATGATGATGATGATGATGATGATGATGATGATGATGATGATGATGATGATGATGATGATGATGATGATGATGATGATGATGATGATGATGATGATGATGATGATGATGATGATGATGATGATGATGATGATGATGATGATGATGATGATGATGATGATGATGATGATGATGATGATGATGATGATGATGATGATGATGATGATGATGATGATGATGATGATGATGATGATGATGATGATGATGATGATGATGATGATGATGATGATGATGATGATGATGATGATGATGATGATGATGATGATGATGATGATGATGATGATGATGATGATGATGATGATGATGATGATGATGATGATGATGATGATGATGATGATGATGATGATGATGATGATGATGATGATGATGATGATGATGATGATGATGATGATGATGATGATGATGATGATGATGATGATGATGATGATGATGATGATGATGATGATGATGATCACATGGTGAGCTGTAACTTTCTCAAAAACAAACGATTATTCTTTCAATCTAAAACTTCTCTGAACGAATTTAATTTATTTCACAGTTGATCTTCTGGTCATTAGTGTCAATATTTTTTTCGATTGTCTTGTTACTTTCTGAGATGATCTGTGGTGTTCGCTGATTCAACCAGTCGATTTGATACTGAGAGTATTTTTGTTGGATTTCTGTTTGTACATGGACTGTTTTCCTCTTTTTGTAAATGAGAAGTCCCGAACGTATGATTTACTACTTATTAGTTAAGCTTTATGAATGTCGCGATATGGTAGTAACTTACCTGTTAGTTATAGCAAATAATTTTTTTCTCATAAATAATCTTCAGAATTCAGTCATTCTCTTGACATCAATGGATAAAAAGCCTCTATTGTACATAAAAGATTCATAAACTCCTTTCAGAGTGTATGATTTAAGTCAAAAATACGCATACGATTGTCCCTTTGATTCCAATAAGACTACACAGCCTGAGACTTTGAGAAGTTAAAGAGTAAATTTAATCTAAAGGCGTGCCGTGTTTATAACACCTCACCTAAGGTTTGATCTTGAGATTGTGTATGATCTCAGTTCTGTAATATGTTTATACTTGCTTAATCTCTAATACTTTTCTATCCAGTCTGAAGCTGGGAATCTAAGAGTTGATTTATTAACCCATTGGCTTTAGTGTGAGAACCCTAGTCGTTAAGCCGTTGCTCCACTATTCATTCATAGTAAAACCGAACAACACCTTAGAGTGACCATGATATGTTAACCGTTTTAGCTGATAAATAAGTAGAAAGACTTATTATGCTAGGAATTAGGATCAGGATATGAAGTTGAGAAGGCTCGCATTATAGCTTATATCAGTTCGTGTGATGAAAACCATAACATCAACCCATAATCCTAATTTCCATCATTATTTCCTAACGTATTTTGATAAAGGAGTTGTGATCTTGAATCTACTTGGAGGTTCATAGTTGGCTCTGCAGTATCGTTCAACTTTGCCATCTTGATCTGAACCAGATGCCATCATTGTAGTTTATATTTGGAGAAGAAAATGAATCACATCTTACGAAAGTGATTCAAGGAAGTATCAAGATGTATTTTCATTCTTATAAAACCTTTCTTTCTTTGAATGAGTAGCTGAAAGGGAACCTCTGTGACTTAACGTACTATCTACTAACTTAATGATACACTTCATTCATGAGATCTTATTCAGTTTTCTTTTGGTAAGAATTTATGATCACTTGTTTTACTCATAAAGTTCTAATCATTGATTCAGTTGAGATTGGATATTTCTATGTCTTGCCTAATTCATTTTCCCTAGAACTGAAAAACACAACTGTCAGATGGAAAATTAAAAAGGAAGAAGAATGACAGGAACAATTGAGCATTAATTTAAACTCATAAATCACGACTGTGTGAATTATATTTTTTTTCCCTATCAGCACTATCATCATGGCAACAAGACTGAACTAGATTTATTTACTCATCATCGTTACTACTCTTCTTTTCTTTATTATTTCACGGTTTCTCCATATTAGTTTAGAATGGTAGTAATAAAACAGTATAATATTTTCTAATCATGTTCATCAATCCCTAACTGGTTAAATTCTTTGGCAAAAGAAAATATATAGAATCAGTTGTCAAGGTTACCTTTAATTATTGTTAGGCGTGGATATTTTCCAATTTGACTAGAAGTAGATTGATTGACTAATTATAAATAAACACTTAATTGATTTAATTACATGATACACAAGATTTTATTTGTATGTTGTATTGTGTTAAGCTTAACATCAATTGTAGCTCTTCTAGAGTTACTATCGATCCCAAGCCCGTGTAAAGGAGAAGGGTTGGACATGGGGTCAGCAACCTCATCCCATAAAAAAAGATCTTGCTAAAGAAACGCCAACCAGATTAAACAAACTAAGTTAAGCTTGATTATTAGATACATCAAGTAAAAGTATTGTTCTACAATATGAAAAACAGAGAAGTGACGACTGTCCACACAATCTATAACAGTACTCAGCGCTGACCAACTCAAACTATCCAATTTCAGCATAGATCCTCTGTGAGGAACTAAAACAAATAGCCTTACGCAAGTGTATATTAGCTTTTATTTACAATAATTCACATTGACGAATTGATTGCGATAGAGTATAAGTTGTAAATGAACAAGATGAGAAATAAATTAATTGAAACTATGTCGACATCAAATCAAATCCAACACATAAGAAATACATTTCAGTGTATGACAGATTAGATTGAAAATTAAAGGAGTTCAACCATGTCAAATGTGAGGGGCAGTTATCCGACAACGGCGTTGGAATTCGACTGTGTAACGCCGCAACCTGACTCAAGTTAGAAACGTAAAGTACTAGATGCCGTTGACTTATCGATTTAAAGTTTAAGCTCCAATCGTGAAATTTCAAGTTACTTGTTTCAATTCTCTATGGGTTGCAAAAGTGCACTACTGAGTGGTCCAAACTAAAACGAAACAGCTATCCAGTGCTTCTTTGTCTTTAAAAGTAAATCCTTGCTACAAACTATGAACAAGATAGATAAGTAATAAATTACTAACTGTTTAGATAATTATCCATCTAGATTTCACTTAGCAATCTTTTCTTTTGGTTAGTAACTAAACGTCAATTTTTCAAGATGAAACAACACCTAATGATCAATTGTATCTAACCATTTTCTTTTCAAAGAACATATGAAGTTAATCAGAAGAAATCACTAAGAATTTTCACTTACATTGAATACATTTATGTATCATTCAATTAGAATTCCACAACTGCCTCATAATATACTATTTATGTTTGTAGAATGTAAACCTAACAGAGTTGCTCGTAAGTTAAACCAAAAAACAACAACTTTATACTCATGTACAAATATGAAAATAGCAGATGTAGATACACACACACACAAACGTACGCATCTGCACTGCTATGCATATGTATATCTATAGAGTTGTATTCACATGCATAATAGACACTTTCACAGGGATTGTTACGTAAGACGCATAATAAGTATAGAGTATTACATGACCTTTTAATTGGTAACTCATGTATACAAATTGCCATGTTAATTAGATAAAAATCAGTGAAAGTAAAGTTTATGTTTCATATCATCCAAAGATTATTTGTACTGAGCATGCACGTACACACACACACGCACATACGTACGTACATACGATCATCTTAACTGAGGCATGTTAGAAAGTACCGAAATCTTTCCGAATTCACAATTCCCTCCAATATCTTTTATATGTTTGTCAAACGAAATTAGTTATCAATTAATGAATGATGTGAGACAATGTAGTTTTTTTTTGTGTTTTAATAGTGGAATAGAATAATCATATGTACATTGTTTATTGTTGCCATGTGTGTGCATGTGCGTGTGCATGTGTGTGTGTGTGTGCGTACACACACGCAACTAAATGGAATACAACGATACAATTCAATCTATATCTACAATCAATTAAATTGTCAATAATCAAACAATAATTACAAGAAGGAAAAAAAAAGGCATTTTTCTTTCAATTACTTATCCTGACAACACATTCATTTGACAGTATCATATATTGTAAATTTTTCTCCATTTTTTTATTTGTTTTCTACATAGAACTTCCTTCAACGTGGATTTCAATCGAAACGACCAAAATCAATGGTAAAAAGTGAACGAAGAAAAAATGCTAAACAGTAAGTCATTTGTATCATCTAAATAGATTTTATATTCTTATGTATATGTTCATTATATCATATTTTTTTTATAATTTATGAATGTTAAGATGTTTTGCATAGAAACTAGTAGTAGGTAATACTCATCATTAAGATTGAATTCTGTTATGTAATCAATAAAATTTAGCAATCATTGAACAGTTATTTCCTGTTGGGGACGATAGTTCCCCAAAACTCATATTTTGTAGTTTTATCTTATCGATTAAATGATTAAATAACAGTCAATTGACGAACTTATCGATTAAATCTTTGAATGGCAGTCAATTGATGAACTTATCGATTAATGTTTAAAAATTTTACCAATGATAATACTGATTATAAATATTTGTATAAATACGCTTGATTTGAGTGCTTGACTTGACCTGACTTGACCTGGTATCTTCTACGTCTTACCAAGACTTCTTGATCGAGTTAGCTGAGTCGCGGACAACGGACCAGAATAGTCTATCGAGATTCTGAATCCCTTGATCTCTATTGATAAGTCACTGTCCTCTAATCGGCGGTCCTTTGAGATATAACATTTCCCCTAGTAAATAACCACCGTTCAACCTATTAATTTATGTAATAATAGTCATCATTTAAAGTGATCTTTGAAAAACAAAAAACATCTCATGAATGATATAGTCGTTTGAACATTAGTGATTTACTTCCGGATGAGTTCTCAAGGTTCGAGAGAGTAGTACTGAACTTCTAAGTTTAGTCATATGAAGAATCATTCTTAAAATTCCATTGACAATTAGTTGAATTTGGAAACCATGGGATTAAGTGATAATAAATAGGTCTGATGACCTTGAGTATAACTCATTATATAATCATCGATGTGTACTGTTGATGTGTCTAATACATGAGCGACACAGCTGATAAGTACTCTCTACTTTGTAATTTATCCCAACTGAAGGTAATCCATCACAAACAACATATACACGACTCGTATCTTCACTTATCTTTAGAGTCTCATCAGCCCTTGTGGTCTGATGTGTGACGAAATCTCAGCACGGATACAGAAGGCTCGACTAGGATGGGTTTACTGCGCAGCAGTTCGTTCCGTCCTACTTTATAGCAGTGAAACGTGTCCAGTAAGAGTAGAGGATATTCGTAGGTTACTAGTATTCGATTATAGGTGTCTTCGAAATATTGCTCATATATCCTGGGACCACCGAGTAAGTAACTCAGTTGTTAGGAAACGGGTACTGGGTAAGGATGGCAAATTAATTGATGAATTGGTGAAACTTCGTCAGTTGAGATGGCTGGGACACGTGTTACGTATGCCCAACCACCAACTACCCCGACGTGTGATGTTTTCTGGTGTAGGAGTAGGTTGGAAGAAAGCTAGGGGCGGCCAGACCAAAACATGGCACAAGTCCATGAAGTCACTAATAAGTGGACTGAGTCATGTTGATAGGTGTAGACTACCTGGTTGGGATCCGCGAGATGATAGCAACCGATGGTTAGAGACCCTGAATGACATGGCTGGAAATTGTTTGCAATGGCGCAGGTGCATCCACTCTTTGTGTTCTTCCAAATTCTAATCTTCTGTATTCTTTATGTCTCTTTTCTTTTCCTCTTTCCAAATTTATTTCACTGGATTAAACTCCTCGAATAACATCTTTGAACCCTAATGTTTTCGATTACTGCTTATACTCTTATTACCTCTACCACTACGGGATTTGAATCGACCACTGCATCTCTATGCTAATGTGGTGTGGTAAGTCGTACTGATGTACGTACGTACGAAGTTCTACGTTGTTGCTGACTGACTGAATAGCACATTTCGTACAGAAAATGATTTATTTTTACTGAACTACTGACGATTGATGAGATCGGTAGTGAACTTGAATTTTAATAAGTCATTGTAGAAGTTCTGTGTTATTAAGTCCGAGAGTATTTGTAATGATAAATACACTTTGCTGTGGCAAAGTTAGGTATAATGCTTTTTTCCTAATCAAGAGCTTACGACTGGTCCATTAGAAAATAACAAACTATGATTAGTTAAGTTGGATATTCAAAACGTTGTCACCTGGTATATCTTCGTTGAACTGAGAAGACTGATTTCTAGGAAATAAAAAACCCTTGAAGAAGTATTGACATTCTCCACTACTGCTACTGATTCTGATAAATTTAATTGATTATGATTATGATGTGAAGCTCATTCAGGTAGTAAATACTTGCAAACTGGGCATAGACCAACTATAAATCAACTCTTCGGTTGGTAATATATTTTAGTCTGACTCACCTATCTCCCTGAACCCACCGGACATCGAAGCAGCATACACACCTTCCTATAGATATCACTCCACTAATAATACAATACATCGAAATCACCATCAGACAAATCAAGGGTGGAAAAACAGCAGCATCTGACAATTTACTTGTCGAGGTGAGTGGTGGTTGGACATACTCAACAAATGTCCTAACAATTTTAGTCGATAAACATTTACCACCTCATCAGCCAATTTGCTATACTCGCCTAGTACTATATTCGTAACCAGGACATTGCTTACTCCGTCGTCGCAAAATACACGAGCAATGCTTCAAAGACACCTATGATCGGATATTATTAGCCTACGAATATCCTCTATTCTTAATGTCCATAGTTCACAATCATAAAGTAGAACAGAGTGAACTGCTGCTCAGTAAACTTACCCTTTGGTCGGAAGACGGATATCTCGCCTACTCCATAAGTGACGCAAGTTCGAAAAAGCCAAGTGATCTTTGAGTTCGATTACTTCACTCCCTATCATTCATTCAGGCGATGACGCAAGCTAATCCTGAAGTAACGTTTTACATTTGGTGTGAGAAAACTACATCCTAAACATGCTTGCATTGTTGTTTCGCTAGTGTCCTCACCAATCAAGTGAATCTGCTGATAGATCAATGCTATTACTATTCTTGACTCATTATCGTAAGAACATGGAGTATGACCGTTACTGGTTACCAGTATCAAAATCTTTTCTAGTGTATATCTCCTAGCCATATACATAGAGGTGCTGGAATTGATATGGGGGGGCAAGTGTACCTGTTCAAGTTGTTACATCTGCCAGTAAGAAGTTCGCATTTCTAACACAGCTCAGTTTAAGGACTAGTAACTTTATGGACTGATCCATGTCATCATCTGCTTATTATCATTTCTCTAATCTACATCTATACTAACCATAAGTAGTAACTGTGCATAAGTAACATTTCGGTTGATGAAGTTTTACAATATCACTATCCAATATACAGACTTTTCGTAGGACCCTAGAATTAAATCTGTATTCCTCACTTTACAGCTCTATTACATATAAGCAGTACTGCAAAAACAATTATAGTCAAATAATAATAAGCTAAGTCATGTGTTCCTCCTTTAAACATTGGAGAAGATGTTTGAGTCGAATAGGTGAATCGTTACTTTAAAGACTTGATTACTTACAGCCATTATTACTATTCTAATTCTAATCTGTCATAGCGTAGGTGTATACACTCTCTATCTTCCCTTAAATCGTGAGATTAAGATCGCTTTATATCTTTCTTTCTACCAACTAATTCTTTCTTCCTGTATCATAACCTTATATGCAATCTTTCTTTTATACATTGCTACAATTGAAGTGACTACCTCTATGAATCTGGTGTTCATCTTGTTGTGTTAATGAGGTATGGCAACTTGGACCGATGCATATATGTGCCTTGTCCTACATTGTAGTTGATTGACTGACTGAATCTGTTATTATGCTTTCACTATGTTCGGTTATTCGTATGTAACTTAACACTTAAAATAATAATCTTTCTTATATTCTCAAGTATCAACCTAGATTCATATGACTTTCTTAGTCTTTGTCATGTTGTCTTAAACTCCAGTACAATCATAATTATACTACTTAATTGGATGAATCACTATAATAATAATCAATTAAATGGTTAGTTATTTGTTCGATCAATTAGTTGATTGATAGAGTAATGAAATGCCAGTTTACTTTTTCTGAAGAAAAAAAACGATTATAAGCATATCTTTTCCAACTGTTTAATAATAAAGGTATCATTTTAGCTTCTAGTTTATGTATGGTATATCTGTATTCGTGTGGATGAGAGCACGTTTGTGTGAACGTTTGTTTGCAATTGATGCAGAACAGATAGCTAGTTAAGTTCTCAGAATTTTTTTCGCAACCAATCTGTTATGCCGAAATTGCTTCTGGAACAGATTGACATTTGCATTTGCTGGTTGTTGCGTCTTCACGAGATAGAATCACCAATCAGCTGACTGGGTATATTGATATGTGAGAGGGTGGAGAAGATTTGTAGCTCAAATGGATGATGAAGTGTTCGAACACTTCACTTCTATCTGAAGTCTGTGTTGATGATGTTGTTCAGAAGAATGATGAAAGCTCCGCGACCAAACCATTAAGCTCAAAGAACAAAACTTCACCAAATATTGATATGTTTTAATAAGTTTCTGGTCGTCTCGGTAGTTGTGGCACAACTGTGAAGGTGGGTATGTGGCCAAACCCAACTAAAAGTACTCTATTGACTCAACTAACCAATTCTCCATTATTTTTGTCATTTTCAACAGCTAATATTGTGCAGATTATATTTCCGCCTTAATTTTTTAACTATTACTGATCTCAAGTGGTTATGTACTGTCACCTGAACAGTTATTGTTTACATAATGTTAACTGTGATAGAATGGAAACTCACTTGTATGATTCCTACCCTTACTTTCTCAATTCAGTCTACTGTATTATTGATACTATCTATCATGTTGATATAAACTTGAAGTATTGTCTAAATCAAGGTAATTCATATGTTATGATAAGAGAACAAACAATAACACTAGCCACAAGCCAAATAAGAGTGAGTGGCTAGTTATGTATGAAATTTATTCAGAAGGATTTAGAATTTAACCACATTGCATTCAAGAGACCGATCAACTGCATTCCTAAACATCAATGGGAAGATTCAAGTAAATAATACTAAGTGAATTTATTCTTCACCTCATTGCACAAGCAAGTGGTTATTAGAACTCGGTAGCTAAGTGAATAACGCGATGGCGTTTAAAGCGAATAGTATTGATTTCGCGTCCAAGAGTGAACATCAATTCTGAGATAATGGTACATCCATCTGACGAGTCTCAAATAGGATAAAACACGCGTCCTGGATTCCATTGCTAGCCACTATCCATCTTTGCTTATAATGCTTGTAAATCAAGGCAATATCGAGGCAATACGCACAGTATGCACATATACCAATACGAGACTGATCAATTTCATTCTTAAACATCAATGGAAAGACTTAAGTAAACAATACCAAGTGAACTTAGATTGCATTTTTTTACATGTTCAAGCCTTGTGATAGTGATAAAAGCACTTTTGTCATATGAATGTTATGCGAACCATTGCCTCCCACTTCCAGTCCTATCAACAGCATCTATATTTTTTTCCACCTTGAGAGTCTGGACTTCATAGATCTGATTACTTTATATTTGCAGTTGTTGACATTTCCATTCTGCAATTTCAGGTGGAATGTTTTACAGAAAAAAATGACTGTTTTCAACCTATTCAGATCACGAAAATTAGTGAACATGTTTGTAGCTCAGCCTTTTCTCCCCACTTCTCTACCTTACAGATCTAATGTTTATTTCATGTCAAAGACTTGTGTACTTATAAAGACATGCACATAGATCAAGCATATGCACAGACATTCGTATTGTACTTGGTTTGGCTTATCAATTTTTTATTGCATTTCCAAGTGACAACACGACTTAATTGAAATTAAGTCTACTTTCGTTGCGTGAAGTCATATTGATTTTGTTCTTGTTAGTAAATTCTGAATGTATCAAAAATTGCTGATGATATTGTGTTTTCAAATGAACACTGTTGACGAATACCAAATTAGAATGAAAATCACTATCCAATGTCTTATAGATTTTGGCAGTTTTCCAGTTTTATGATGACACTCTATGAAAATAGAATCTCACACACCCCCCTCTATCACCCACTCACTTGTACGTTCACTCACTTACTTTCCTATTCATCTAATAACTCGAATAGTTCTATAGAATGTGAAGAGTTGACTTAAGCTGAATTCCAAGCATAACATCTTACCTGTTCAGTAGCTTTGGAAAATTCGATTTAGACACCAGTGACCTGGCACTAAATCCTTGTAGGATTTATTTTCACTTTCATCCAAGTGTTACATTAGATATCATTAACATTTTCTTCAATTATCAGAATCTGATATGCCACTCATAGTGGTCCAGTTTCAGCAATTAAGTTGATTGATTTACTAGCTAGGGTTTAAGATCTGGGTGTAATCCTATCTGACTGGTCTCAACTGGTGATCATTTCTGTGTACAAAAAGGAACTAAAATCATCCTGAGATAACCGGAGAGAAATCACGGTGACTAATATATTATGTAAAATATTAATCTCCATGATCATATGACTGGTTTCAGATCAACGTTTGTATTTATCGATCAAATATTTATGCCTCAGGCTTTGGGACATAGGCATGGTTACTGAAACCTGACAAGAGTTGTATTTCATGACCTTAAGGCACCATTCGATTCCATTAGCTTGTATGCTTTGTGGTGGTTTATCATTAAAAGGTGTACCGTATAAATACATGAACCTCGTGAAGACTTTGAATCGGAGCAACATTGACCAAATCAAAACTTGTAAGGAACAATGGTCGAAACTATCAATATTAAGTAGGGTTTGTCAGGGTTTCCTACTATACATATTTTCATTTACCATACATATCATCTTAGAAATAACATTTTCTTTCTATAACTTCAAATATTGATCTTTAGTCCAGAGGTTCATCTATCGCCTGAGAGTACTAATCAATTACTTTCGATTGATGACACATACTACTTCCATCTGTTGACATCAGTAGTACACACACCACAATAGTACTAAAACAATTCCTAATATTTATCAGTTAACGAAGAAAAAGACTGTTATTAAATTGGTAAAATCACCATCATTTCGCACGCGAGACCGATAGGTCCTGGGTTCGAATCTCGTGAGGCGGAAACGTGAATGCGCAGTGCTGAGGAGTCCCACAATAAAACGAAACGGCCGTCCAATGCTTCCAGGCTTTCTATGGCGGTCTGGCTTCAATTGATTCATGATCTCAACTATCAAAATTACTATAATACCCACAAAAACCCCTTCTGATAGTATTTTCTTCGTTTAAAAAAAGTATAAACCATCGATTATTGATCATGATTTTGCATAACGCATACATCTTAAAATAACTTTATTGATCGTCAGAAGGTCTTATGTTATGTAATATACATACATCTATATGTCATATGTATATACATGAATATAATCAATAGTCATTTGTGATTTTGTCTGTTTTAAGGAATTTCATCAGCAACAGCAACGAGAAATTCATGAAAATATTTTTAAAGATAACAACCATCAAACAGTTCCATTCTGTGTGTGTGTGTGTGATTGTGTGCTTATGTGCTTGTGTGCACTTTTAAGTGTCAATTTGATACATAATGACATATCATCAAACTAGTAACAATAATTTTTCTCTATGACATCATCATATGGATTAGGTCTTCTTTTTTCGGTATAAATTCATAATGTGAAGAAAACATTAAAATTATACAGAATGTTTAAGAGTCAATAATAATGTAGATTACACAATTGTTCATGAGAAATATAAAGTAAGATTTCATAATGTGATTACAAGTGTTAGTAATGTAACTAAAAGAAAGAGAAACATTTGCCAGTTGCTACGCTCTATTATAGGACCCCTCAATAGAGTACAGGCCTGAACCCGATGGTGACCAAAGTCTAGACTGTCGAGTTCCGAAATGAGCGTTTGCATAGCAACGAAAGTTATACTCACGACAGGATTAAATTCTATGTGTCATGAGTTATCATCACAACTTCAAAAACTCAGGTTATTAGTAAGCAAATGATTATAGTTTTAGTTGAAGAGTTGTCATTTATCACAGAAAGTATTAGACGATAGATTAATGGTATATTGTAAACCTACTGAAGTTGAAAATAGGAACGATTACTGAATTTCATTTCATTGATTCAGCACTTTTCATAAGGTCTGAAAGTTCTGGGTTTGAAACTTGACTGAATCTTGAATGTGCATTGCGTAGAAATCTTATACTAAGATCAAATAGTTCATCATTGCTTACTAATTTTACATTAATCCAATTAAGTTTAATCTGTCACAAATATCACTTCCAACTTAAACTGATTTTTACAATATCTGTCATTAGAGACTACGTTCTACTAAAAAGAGAAGCGGATGAATGATAAAAGTTTCAATACAAGACTACCAAAATCATGATATGAAACGAGTAAAGACTGGTTATTCAAGGGCGAATAATAAGAATTGCCTTATTTATTTATTCATTTGTTTTATGACATACTCCTTTAGGACGCTAAAGCTAATCTTCTTGTACGTAATCCCTATACTTCCCACTATATGTAGAAGATGTGTTTAAAGTTTATTGAGTGAATAAGACAGAAGAAAAATTCTGTAGTTTTGTCTGTACTTTCATGCGGACATCCACTCTTTATGTTCTCCCAAATTCTAATCTTCTGAATTCTTCATGTTCCTTTTTTTCTCTTTCTAAATTTATTTCACTGGATTATACTCCTTGAATAACATCTCCAAACCCTAATCGTTCAAATTACTGCCTATATTTTTGCCACCTCTACCGCTACAGGATTTGAATCGACAACTGCATCTCTGTGGTAATGTGGTTTGGCAACTCGAACTGATGTACGTACGTACGAAGTTCTACGTCGTTGCTGACTGATTGACTGACCGTACTTCCATAATGAAAGTAGTTGAAAATGAAGTTTCATCATATGTGGGGTTGTGAAATTAAAATATTAGTCTTACCGCCCTGTTTTACCTGATTGTTTTATGAGGGCTGTAATTTATTATCTTTAACTATTCTCATGTATTTATGTCTAAAGTTTATACTAGTCCTAGATGGACTGAAATATATCTTCAGCTGAGGTACGAACTATTTGGTCGATAAATTTTAACTACTAAAATCATTAAATAGTAGTGTGTTATTGTTTCATAATGTTTCCAGGCCTAATTCAATTTAGTTTTTTCATAATGTGCAAATAATCTTGATGATCTCAAAAATAGGGAGTACTGGACAGAAAATTCGTTCTAGCATGCAAATTATCACCAGTATCCAACAGTCTAATTTCTTTTCACGACCATAGTCTTTACGTATTTCGACAATCTTGAAGTCAGTGTTTTTTATAACAGCCATGAATTGTCGACTAACAACTGAGGATGGATCACCAAGTAGTTTGTAACAATAAATATATTCATAAAATGCTCAATATTTTTCTCGTAGTCAGTACTATACCATATACTCATTTTCATTGCATTAGTCTTTCAGGTTCCGCCTCCAATTCTGATCAGAATCTTCCAGGATCACCATCAGTTATCAGTTCTCACAAGGCGATTGTATCTCTCGGAGAACAAATTACGTTGCCATCAGAACTATACAGTGTGTTTCAAGTGAAACCTACAAAGTTCGCCTTGACATCTGGTAAAACGAATCTCGAAACTACTGACGATGTTAGCCATCTAGTCCAAATATGTAATGTTGATCCAAGTTTGATTGGAAGTAACTGTAAATACTACTTTCAAGTAAGTTAATTGTTTATTTGTGTAACTCTACTTTGATTGATATTACTACAATCATTATCATATGGATGCATCGTGTTCATGCACGCTTGTAGACTAATACAGTATGAGGAGCAAGCAACTATGAGACTGAGTCTATAAATTAGAAGGATGAATATACTCTATACCAGTTCTTTGTGTACATCGGTGTACGATTAGCTTGAAATTGTAGCTGACTGGTTTGGGTATTTAGATTAACCAGTTAATAGGCATTTTGGGCCACCAATTTTCCAATGAAAGTATAGCCACTTTTTAGTTCAGTACATAAATATCTGGTTTAATTTTGTTAGGTAACGTATCTTTAGTATGAATACCCTACAAAATTGTATCTTGTCAACATCCAAGATAGGTTTATATTAGTTAAAAGGATTTATCTTACTTTTACGAAGACTACACTAAAGGACGATCGTCATTTATTTCTACTCTTAACGATGTTTGATAGTGACTATAACCATTTAATTGCTTGATCTGTAGGAACCCGATCAGCGAGCAGTAGTGGAACGATAGATTCTAGTTGTATATAACTGTTCATGTCGTAAACTGCTCCACTCTCCTTTCTTTCTACCAATTTTGAGAGTCGGTATATAATGCAAGATTCGTAAGTCGCTGATATGACATGTCCAATTCACTGAAGTCGGTATTTCAAGATGGTGACAATAATTGAATTATTATCACAGTTCGGAAATAAATTGCTGAAAGTTGATATTACTGATATGATGTTGCCACCAGATGTGAGAAACCGTTCGAAGAAAAGTCGCATAACATCCTTAACTTAGACAGGCCATGTTTTATAAGTATAGAGCAAGGCTGATTTCACCGACGCATTGTAAATCTGACTTTTGACGGTCAAATGAACATCGTAACAGTGTCAAAGATGATCAATTTTGGTATAAACCGCTCTGATATACTCTAGACACAGATTATTCTCATCTGACACCCTATCAAACAGCACTCATACAGCTATCCAGATACACTAACTTCTTGACTATTTCTGATGGTTCACTTAAGAAATAACTGTCGGTACTTGCTCCCACAAGTCTTGCCAAAGTACATGCTATATTTACAGACATTGATTCCCAACTGATTAAGTGAGATTTCCATAGCTCACTGCTTAATAAAACAATATTATTTGCACACTCAAAATCGAAAATCTTTTCTTTAAGTAACAGATTCACATCGCTAGTACCTACTCCCATCAGAGCTGTCTTCAGACGTCATCGGTGGAAAAGTTGAAGAGGAATGATGAAATTGAACAACGCTGCCTTAACGTTCTGAATGGAACAATGGACAGAGGCGGTTGTAGTGGAAGTATCCAAACACTTAACAAAAGATGAAAATATGACTACCTCATCCTTATATTACACGGTATTCAGTGGATTAGAAATAATGAGGAAAAGATCCCTACTTTGATAATTTTAAGGAACCTTAAACCTAGCTCGGTTTGGGACGGAACATACAATCGGTTTGTTAGTATCAATCCAATTAGACAGATAGGACTCCACCATCGATGGCACCATTTATTTTGAAAGCATCTTTAGAGATATTGAGATCACGTATATGATCTTGATTGACGATCAGCATATTCATCACTTTAGTGTACTGAGGACCTGTGTACGAAAGTAAATTGTTCATGAGGCGAATAGATCTTTTTTAGAAATCCCTTGACAGATATGCTTTTATTATCAGAATGGGTTTTGTGGAGATTTTTAGAAATTTCACAAGTTGAAATCATGAGTCAATTGAAGCTAGATCACCATGGAAAACCTGGAAGCACTGGACGGCCGTTTCGTCCTGGTATGGGACTCCTCATCAGTGTTTTTCATTATCATTATATAGTTTATTGAACCTATATACATGTTTAAAATCTGATTTTCAAACTACTTCACAGTTGTTTGAATTCGTATTATGTAATGAAAAGACGAAGATCATCAGAACGAACATGATATATTTGCGCAATATATTATGAACAATCTGATCACGCATAGTTGTTAAGATTACTTATGTATGAGAAATAAGAGGTCGAGTAGACAAGTGGAAAATAAGAGGAGACAAGGATAATAAGGAGAACAATGTGAAACATATCACGTTGGGAAATAAATCAATATTACCAGGGTAAGTTTATTGTGAGAATGAACTTTTTGAATGTATAAAGGGGACGTTCTTAACAAGTATTTGTGGGATCAGATTGTTCGAAATGTATTGAGCTAATATGCAATATAGTTCTGATAATTTCCATCTCCTTACTAAATTATCCAAATTTGCCAAAGGGACTAATTGTTTTAAAGTTAGATGGTCGTTTTTCTACTTTCTAAAGGTTATGTCTCCATCCCGAAGAATGATCAAGGACCCAACCATGTGCCTTGATAGTCCACAAAGGAAAACTGATAACATCCAATGTTCCTGTCTAGAGAACAACGATGATTTCTCAGCTATGAACACACCAAACCTCCTTCGAACTGTCAGTCATTCTCAGGGTAACGTAGGAGAAACTGTCAATATTCCCTTCGTGATTCACAATTATTCGTGTCAGTCAGCTTTGGAAAGAGATCGATGGGTACAATAGTGAGTATATATATTAATCGAAGCTTAAACAGACCAATTCCCATTCATTTTTGTCATCACATTTTTCTTCTTGATTCAAAGTTAAGGACAACAAATCCATAAATCTCATACTGATAATAATCAAATCATGTGCTCACTAGTGACTAGCTTTGAGAAGTAATTCTCGAAGTTCTTATCGGGAACCGTGACAAGTGGAGGTAATCTGCGTCGGGTGTGAGGCAGTTACCCACTGAAGATAATCGGCGCAATATCGTGACATGGTTGAAGTTAAACAATAACACCGTTGGATACCGGCTCAGTGGTCTAGAGTTTAAGCGTTTGTACGCGAGACTGAGTACCCAGGGCCCGAGTCCCACGGGCGGGATCGTGGATGAGCGTTGCTGTGTCCTATACTAAGGCGAGACGGCTGTCCAGTGCTCTCAGGTTTTCAGTGGTGATCTAGGTCAGACCAACTGATGAATTCAACTGTAATGACAACACGAAAGTTTAAATCACTTCCAAATGATTGAACTTTTATGTTAATTGGTTCAGGCAGTCAATCTGCACATATTGTTATCAGTTTGTTTACAGATGATGAAAGTTTAAAAACACTTTTGATGAAGTTTGTATGAACGAACCAATCACGTATAAGATAAAAGATCTCAGATTTTGGCGCGAAATTCACTCATCCATTTTGGTTAAGTAAAGGTTTGGTGTTGTAGCTGATGTCAGTTCGTGATGAGAACCCTAAATCTAATCGTTGACCTTAGCCATCAATTGTCAATCATAATTCTAATTCCATACACACGTTTATAACCTTCATTCAGTTCTGGTTAGTAGGTAGACACATTCAAGGTCAGTTCAGTGTTATTCAAAAGTCGTCCATAAGTTAGTCTCACCAAATCGTCATCCACCTGAGCTACAAATCTTCTCCACATAAGAACATTGAAATTCAGAAGGGAATTGGATGGTAAATGACTAATTCCTGTTGAAGTGATAGTTTGAGTAATAGTAACCAAGATTTGAAAATTTTCTTTTTGGCAAACCAAGTTTCTCTTTGTTATTGTCGAAATCGTCATCATTAAATGAATTATGTTAATTTATCCAACATGTAATTGTATTTGACTGATTGGTTATATAAGTAACCTTGACGTGAATAGTGCGGACCTTCTGAGATGGTAAACCTTCGTTCTACAACCAATAATCAACACAGAATTCAAAGTAATAAAACTTACGCCCACGCGAAATGACACATGTTGACCGCATAACAGAAAAGAAAAGAGATAGACGACAAACAAAGAGCAAGCACTCTATCTATACATTTGGATAGAGACACAGGTAGAGTTGTTGTTGTTGTTGTACAAACATTACAGACATATCAAATTATAAATCATTTCAACCAATCATATATCAGAATGAATTCCATCAGAAATCGATCGATAAATGTTATGGTTCCATATTTCAAACTCGACTCTTATATAAATTGACAATTATGTGCCTCATTCGAAATGTCTGTGTGTGTGTGTATGCGTATGTGTATTTGTATGAGTCATAACATGTGTAAAATCGATTACATCCGATAAGTGGTAGCATTTAAATTTGTTTAACGGTAGTGGATTTAGTCAATATGACTTGTTTATATTTATATTAATGAAATGACAATCTATATGGATTACCACAATTCACATAATGAATTTCATTGTATAGAATAGTTGGTCTCTATACTTCTTTTTTTTTTGATAAACCAACTAACTTATCCATATTATGATGGATCAATGTTTTCGTAGACTTAGAAGCCTTTCCACTCCTAAATTGAAAGATGACCGATTATATAATAATAATGATGATGATGATGATGATATTCAATATTCAATGCCGTCATCAAAAAATCGAAGTGAATTAACTTTAATGGATTTACATCAATCATCTGATTTAATTATGGTTTCTAAGCCAAATGTTTATTCATTGATAAAACTTGGAAGAAACCATGATTATAAAGAGAATTATGGGAAATACTTAAATTTAACAACAATACAAAAACCAATTCTAGATTATCGTTTTACACCACCATTAAATAGATCATTGATCTCGTGAGTTTCATTCAATTTCTACAAACTATTTATAGTCTATTCACTTACTGTTAGCGACAAAAATTGTTGAAATGGCATTCTACTTATTAATTTTATAACAGTTTTTTTTTAATATCACAAGGGTTTTTTTTGGATATGATAGCAATTTCAATAGTTGAGATTGTGAGTCAATTGAAGCTAGACCACCATGGGAAATCTGGAAGCACTGAACGGCGGTTTCATTTTATTGTAGGACTTCTCAGCACTGTGCATTCACGTTTTCGCCTCGTGAGATTTGAACCCCAGAACCTATCAGTCTCTTACGCGAGTGCTTAACCTCTAGTTTTTCCTTCACTTTTCATTTATCTAGTCACGAATAATTGCTATCGCCGCTTGCTAAGTTGTCTTTTATTTGTTTGTAGAGGGCATCCATGTACAGACTGTTCACAGTTCGATATTATATGAAACCATTTCATAAAGTGGGTAAATAAGTGGGGAGATAATTTTAAACATATGATAACATTTCTCGACTGACCAATGAGCAAGCCGTATTTGGTAATCAAATGCAGTATCTTGCACTCTACTTTGAGCTACACCTTTGTGTATATGAGATCCAGTGGTACTAACAAACTATATGGACTTAATTACGTCTAGACAATTTCGTATCTGTGGGTTAATGGGTGGAAATGAATTACTTTACTCAATATATGCTCTGTAGTTCATCCAGATAGTGGTTCGAAGTATTAAATCGAAATAAATTCCTTCATAAGATTTGGACGAGTCAAGAGCCAGAGTTGCTATAATATACGATAACTTTTTAATTCTATAGTATTACTCATACTGGTACATACAATCCAGTTGAGATGGCTGGGACACATGTTACGTATACCCAACCACCGAATGCCTCGACGTGTGATGTTTTATGATGTAGGAGCTAGGGGCGGTTAGACCAAAACATGGCACAAATCCATGAAGTCACTGACAAGTGGACTGAGCCATGTTGGTAGGTGTAGACTACCTGGTTGGGATCGGCGAGATGATAGCAACCGATGGTTAGAGACCCTGAATGACATGGCTCAAAATCGTTTGTAATGGCGCAGACGCGTCCACTCTTTGTGTTCTCTCAAATTCTAATTTTCTGAGCTCTTCATGTCCCTTTCTTTTTCTCTTTCCAAATTTATTTCACTGGATTGTACTCTTTAAATAACATCTTCAAACCCGAATGTTTTCGATTACTGCTTATACTCTTACTACCTCTACCACTACGTGATTTGAATTGACAATTGTATCTCTGTGCTAATGTGGTATGGCAACTGGAACTGATGTACGTACGTACGTACGAAGTTTTACGTTGTTACTGACTGACTGACATACAATCCAGCAAGGTTCAAAAACTATTCATCAGGAAATTGGAAATCTTTTGACGGATAGGATTGTCATTTATTTTAAACTGAGTGTTTTGACTAAAGACAAAATAATGAATGTAGCGGCATAACATGGATTCATTTTACTTCGTCGCTTTTCATCTGCTTACAACCGTTTTTTATTTATTTATTAATCAGTGCTTTTATGTTTAAGTTGTTCCTAAAGTTCATTCATTAATGCAAGAATTATATGTACATTGTTTGACTACTAATTCCAACATTTTAAACTAACATTGGTTACCATACATGAATGGTTGTTTAAAACAAGGAATAGTATATCTTACATTTTCTTTACACCTGAAAAAGCTTAAATGTAAAGTTAAATCTGATTGTGTTGTATACAATACTATCCACTACTGTACGTTATTTTAAAGTTATCTCCACCTTGAGCAATAATGACAAGCCATCTAACTCTTCCCCTTGGACTTAATTATATCTAAATAATATTGTCTAGTTTCAAAATCATTCTCAGTTTTCATTCAGAAGAATTATCACTCTATGTCAGATTAGCTAACCTAATTCCAAATCCGACTATGAAATTAAAATGTGGGTTGTATGAATAATGAAATGAGAATGGTTTTTGTGGATATTATAGGAATTTAATGGTTGAATTCATGAGTCAATTGGAGCTAGATCACCATGAGAAACCTAGAAGCACTGAACGGCGGTTTCATTTTATTGTGGGACGGTGGCACAGCTTCGTGGATTAGTTGAAGTTAGACATGAACAGTGTTGGATGCCGGTTCAGTTGTCTAGTGGTTAAACACTCCCTCTCGAGACTGATAGGCCCTAGTTTCGAATCTCGCGAGGCGGGATCGTGGATGCGCACTGCTGAGAAGTCTCATACTAGGACGATAGGGCCATCCAGTGCTTCTAGGTTTTCGATGGTGGTCTAGCTTTTTATTGACTCATGAAAAATATATATAGCTGTCTACCTCATTTTAAATCTCAGTTCCTTGCTGTGTCAGATCAAAAGGCATAAAAACAGATCCTTTTAAAGTTTACTTCCATGTGATACTGAATATGTTTAATGAAAATTTTAGAGAAATCTAATTGATCTGATATGTTTCCATATATTTCATTTTTATTCGGTGATAAACGTCAACACACTTGCAAATTTATTTTTAGCTTCACTACAAATTAATGAGATGTATTTGGGATGAAATAAGATTTGCAAGATAACACTAATGATTATCAATAGGTCTTTCAATTCACATTAAAGTGGTTCTTTCACTTTATAGTTGGTTCGTTTATTTACTAAAGTTGTTAAATAGTGACTATTTGAACTTAATAGTTCAGTGGATAGTACGTTGGCGTTTCCAACAAAAGCTACTGAGTTTGAGTCTTTGTGTGAATATTGACACTGATTTTAGTTAGTTTCAGTTGATGAGTCCCAAATAGTATGTCATAAATCACAATGATAGTCACTATCAAATTTAAATAAAAAAAGGAAAGCAAGTTATTAACTTTTGATATGGACGTGGATTATGATTAAAGTTGAGATAAAATCTTGGTTACGCAAATTGTGTAATTTAGTTTGCTAATCTTATCATAGTCTGTACAATGTTATAGTCAAAACAAGTACAACTTAATGTTTATTGAATCATACTTTTCTGAAGAATAAAATTTAATTAGTACAGGAAAAACTAGTATAAAGCACTCTGAGAAATAGCGGGGTATGTGACAGTTTTAATTGTCGTGATTAAATGTGCTAACTGTGTTAGACTATTGTTTATCTACTACTATTTACTTACGCCTGTTATTCCCAATTCAGCATAGGCTGCCGACCAGCATTCTCTAATCCACTCTGTCCTGGGCCTTCCTTTCCAGTTCTATCCAATTGTTGTTCATTCTTATCACATCTGTCTCCATTCCTCGGCATAATGTGTTCTGTGGTCATCCTCTTTACCTTTGGCCCTAAGGGGGCTTCAGGTGGAGATTTTATTTATGACTAGGCTTGATTGGTTTGAAAATTTTTTTCTGGTTAGCATTTTTTAGCGAGACAGACATGAGGAAAATGAACAAAAATTGGATAGAACTGGAAAGGTAGGTCCAGGACAGAGTGGGTTGGAGAATGCTGGTCGGCGGCCTATGCTCCACTAGGAGTAACAGGCGTAAGTGAGTAACTAGGCTTGATGCAACTGAAACGCTTTCATTCCAGATGAAAATATTTCATATTTCTTGAATACACTTTATATGACTTTTCCGTGTGTAATTTTATTAAATAAATATATTATAAAGAGATGAATGGATATGCACTATATATTTTTCAGTTTGAAGCGGTTGATCAACCCATCTCAAGATGCTCGACGTCGTAAAGAGAATTGTTTGAATGTATGGATTCAAGAAGCAAAAGGATTAACTATAAAAAATAGGTGAGTAACACTGTGTTAATAGTTCTGATCATGTTAACACTAAAACGCAATCACTTTGCTTATGTTATAAGACACTAAGTTTATGAAATAAGATTGTAAAACTCAAACCCACCAACAACGACCTTGTCACGATTTCACAATCAAGTCGGTTAAAAGTTCGAATTCATGCTACGAACGTTGATTTTCTGAATTGAACAGGATTATTAACTATCTATTAAATCTAATTAATAAGAATTCAAGTGATTATCGATTTTCATTCATTCGTGAACAATTATTTATAAGTTAAAATTAATTTCTTTTATACAGTTAATGCCGCTAGGATTAAATTGTAACTTTTATTGTACTAGCGAATATTTTAAGTGTATTATATGGAGCGGTACCATGCAACCCTCCCATGGTTGCGACCCGGGTTCGAATCCTGTCCGGACTACGGCTTTGCCCCCAAATGCCCTGATAGGGCCGAGGGTGGGGAGAGTTCGCTCTTCCTCTCGAAATGCTCTCACATGGCCACGCGTATATAGCCGCTGCCAGGGAAGTCCTACTCATTGCTTTCCTGGGGCGGGGGTGTTGTTTACGAAAATGGGAGGACGAAAAGCGAATATCCGGTGCTTTAATCGGGTTGGTGGATACGGAGGGTTCACCTAGGGGTTGGAAAACCCTGATTCCAAACCAATGGTGTACATGGGCTCCAGTATCCTGAGTGAACAAATGGTGTATGAACCAATCGTTGGTCACTGGCTACCATGGAACTGCATTTCCTGAAGTTGCTCCACTCCCTTGTGGTTCAGACCTTTAGGTCGAATGCTCCGGGCGTGCGTCCCTAAGAAAACTACCTGCTTCGGTCTGGGCACCCGGAAAGTATCATAGCCCACACACAAATCAAATGATGATTTGTGGCGCATATCTATTTGGTGCCTCCTTGTACCAATATTTATGTGTTCAAATGAATAAATACCAAAGTAAACTTACAATCATACTCAAAATTGAGATTAATCAATGAGTCCTAAATAGAGAGGGTAGATAGTCGTCTCTATTTCTGTATTCATGTGAAAAAGTCACGGAAACTTAAATTTATAATACAAACAACGAAACGATAAAAATGGCTTCTCAGATAGTGGAAGAAATAGTTTGAAGAAAAAAACCTCATTCAACATTTCAATCAGTAATAAGAAGTAAATTTCTGACAAGAACGTTTCACCATATGATTCATAGAGTAGAACTTTTGAAGTTTCATGAACATTTTAATTTGTGACATTCTTTTTTTTTCACCATTCAATCCCTTTTTCATTAAGATATTATTGTACAATTTTGGTCAATGGTACCATCTGTGCACGTACAACAATCAAACAGATGACAGATATGTTGTTCTGGGGTGAAGAGTTTGATTTAAGGTGAGTTAAATAGTTGTTGCCTTCAATTTAAGAGAAATTTTACTTTTTAGTAAACTCTTTAATGGTTTTTTTAAAGAAAAACTGGAGTTTTTCTAGTTTTGAAGTTTTTATTTTAAATGTATTCATTAAGCCAGAATGAGTAGAGCTATTAGCCCTACCGAGATTTAATGCATTATACTTAATCATTGTTGTATGTTACTCTTAAAGGGAAAAGTAATCTTATATTTGTCGGAATAGTTTGACTAATCTGATTTTGGTCTACTGTATTAGTTAGTCAATCATAAAAATTTACGGATTATACGACAAAACAAAATATTTTAAATCTCTGATGATTGTCATTTTTCGTAGCTTTTCTAGAACGAATAACTTACAGGTGCTACCTAAATTTCTATCAAAAGGAGTAGGTGTTTGAGAACTGTCACATACAGTACTCATTTGATATCGCGCAATGTTAGATGATACAGGAGTAAGTTCGAAGAAAGCTAGGTAATAAGTCTTCTAATTGAACGCCAGATTTGGTTTCCTAAGCTCTTCTAGTAACCCTCAGGTGAAATCTATACAGCAACTCGAATACGAGAGAAAACGCTTTACTCCAGAGGTTCGTTTATGTACAGAAAATCTAGGGTATTTATATTACTTTAGGTGGGCTTGGGTTTCCGGAAGTTTCTCGTACGCTACTAAACATAGTAGCAGTATAGGTAATCATCCAATCAGAAACTCGACATGCGACTTCCCACTTTCTAGCGATTTCTGGCAAAACTAGTGAATGCTGGTTGGATAAGATGTTTATCAGCGTTTTCACAGCCTTTTTCTGACTTTTTTTCAACGAATTTTCTAAATCTCCCCAACACTGGGGCCGTCCAAATTAAAACGTAGTATCAGTCCATCAAATTATTGATGGTTGATTGTATTATTTATTTATTTGAACACATAAATATTGGTACAAGAGAGCGCCAATATTTATGCGCCACACGAAACAATGAGAATTCGAAGAGAAGTAGAAAAAAAACCAAGGAGCGCAAAAGAAAAAGAGAACAATAACGAAGAGATTGGTGTAAGGTAGTGTGGTAGTAATGAGGGAACGAAAAGGTACAATCAGAAGAAATCTTTCAGGTAAGGGAGACACAACCACTTTTTATGAAGAAAGTAAAAGAAGGTTACAGCAGGATCGCCACTGGCTTCTATTCTGAGCCATATCTGATAACGTCTCTAGCCACTGTGTAGCACCATCTCTCAGACCCCAACCAGGGAGTCGTAAAGGACCGACAGAAGCCAGTCCTTTGCAGCTTTCTTTCATACCACGACACCATGTCATGCACTGACCACCTCTCCGCTTCTTCCAACCAGTCCCAGAGTCGGCAAATAATGCACGACGTGGAATTCTCTGGGACGACATTCGGAGAACATGTCCAAGCCACCGAAGTCGGTGTTTCAAGATGGTAACACCAATTGAATTATCATCTCTGTGCCCGAACACACGATGCCGAACCTCTGCATTACTGACATGGTGTTGCCACTGTATGTCAGCAACCCTTCGGAGACAGCGATGATCGAACACAGAGAGTCGTCTAACGTCCTCAACTCGGAGAGGCCAGGTTTCACATGTATAGAGCATAACTGCTCTCACCGACGCGCTGTAGATCCGACCTTTTACAGCCAGACTAACATCACGAAGGCGCCAAAGGTGGCCCAGATTGGCATAAGCCGCTCTGGCTTTCACTATACGTGCATTGATGTCATCACTCACACCCCCACCAGCACTTATGCAGCTACCCAGATACACGAACTTCTCAACTACGTCTATCTGCTCACCATCCAGGGTGAGTACAGGATTGGAATCCTGCCAGTCTTGTAGAAGTACTTTGCACTTGGAAGGTGCAAAGCACATACCATACCTACGGACACTGATTGTCAACTGATTAAGTGCGGATTGCATGCCTTGGGCATTATCGCACAGTAAGACAATATCGTCCCCATACTCAAGGTCGAGAAGTCTTTCTCCAGGCAACAGATCCACACCACCGTTACTTACATTCATCAGAGCTGTTTCCAGAATGTCATCGATGGCAAAGTTGAAGAGGAATGGTGAGATTGGGCAACCCTGCCTAACCCCACTGCTCGAATGGAACAATGAAGAAAGGTGGTTGTATGCCCTCACTCTGCCTGAGGTGTTTGTATATAGGGCTTTTAGGATGTTAATAAACTTCTCAGACACACCCTTCTTCAATAGACAATCCCAGAGAACAGTCCTGTCCAACGAATCGAAGGCAGCCCTGATGTCAAGAAACACTACGATTGTTGGCCTTTGATAAATATGGCGATGTTCTAACATTTGGCGGAGGGTGAAGATATGATCAATACATCCTCGACCAGAACGAAACCCAGCCTGCTCCTCGCGAGTCAATCTTTCTCGGGTTTTGAACAACCTACGAAGAGTGACGGAAGCCAATAGCTTGGACGCAATCGGAAGTAGACTTATCCCCCGATAGTTGTTGCAGGAACGACGTGAACCCTTTTTAAAGATAGGGACAACTATCGACTCATTCCATGACGTTGGTACACTCTCTAGTTCCCAAACCTTTGTAAACAACGTCGTCAATTCCTTAGTCAAAAAGTCACCACCATCTTTAAAAAGAGCCGGAGGTAAGTCATCTGGGCCAGGTGATTTGTAACGCTTCAAGAGTTGGAGTTCCTTGCGGACTTCCTCCTCATTTGGTGGATCAGTCGTCACCGGTCATGGAGGGCAGGACAGTCTGACCGATGTTGCCGGAGCAGCAGGCCAGTTGAACTGCCCTTCGAAAAATTCTGCCCATCGTCCAAGACGTCGATGGATGTTAGTGATTGGCATCCCATCATCCTCGCAGATTGTTTCACTCAGACCAGACTTCTTGCTGCCAGTGGCTCGGATGAGCTGGAAGAGCTTCCGGTAGTTACCAAATGCAGCTGCTGCTTCCAGCTCATTAGCACGCATCGACCACCAGGCTTCTCGGTCCTTACGCAAGCTTTGCCCAATTTCCTTACGTAACATCCTTCGTTTATGGTCAAACTCACGGTCACCCGGAGTAGACCGACGGGCTTCAATGAGTTGTAAGGAACCTGGAGAAACCCAGTGCTTAAAAGCGGGACGTTTCGCGAACCCACAACTGACTGTACCCGCCATTTTCATGGCGTCATGCAATTGCAACCAATGCTCATCTATACTTTTCGGTGGAGTGGTAGCTAGCCTAGAAGCTAGCTCGGTTCGATACTTACTTGCAACAGAAGTTGCAACCAGCTTGCTGATATCAATCCGTTGATGGCGGTCACTTCGTTGTCCACTGAAAAGTAAGGTAAGATTGACGCACTTTCTAGAGAAGAACAGATAACTGGTGGTAAAACTCATCCTTGATTGCATCCGGGCTGCAATCTGTCGGGGCATAGGCGGAGATGACGAAAAGACATCGTTTCTCACGCCGATTTCTTCTCACTTTGATGGAACTTTCCAATCTAACAGCACATAACCGACTGTTAATGGGGATCCAATCGATTAGTGCTGCCTCAGCTCTAGCGCTTAGTGCGACACCAACGCCAGCAAGACCAGACGAAGATGCCACAGGGTCCCCGGATAAGCGCACGTAAAACAAGCTTTTCGAAGCGACAGATGGAGATCGAATTTGTAGTACTTCGCCAGAGTCTTGAATACGGGTCTCGGATAGACAACAAACATCAATATTAAGACTTTCCAAAGACATGGCCAACCCTATCTGTTGTCCAACCTGCATAAGTGTGCGAACGTTGAAGGCAGCCAGTTTGAATGGTGCACGTGGTTTCAGAAAAACTGCTTCAGTTCTCGTATTCGGTGGTAACATACAATTTTCAACCGGACAGTGACTCGAGAACGTTTAGATACAGTCGAATTTCCACCAAAGACGAGCCGCTGTATAAGTATAAAAGAGGGTGAATAATGTGGAAAATAATAATAATAATAATAATAATAATAATAATAATAATAATAATAATAATAACAATAATGACAATAATAGTAGTACCAATAATAATAGTATTAATAATGACAATAATTGTAATGATAATAATCTGAATCAATTGTTTGTTTTTCAAAGCGAGAAAGGTAATTTCCATAGGCATAAAGAGTTCATCAATTTGTGTGTGGGCTGTGATACTGCCCGGGTGCCCAAACCGAAGCAGGTGGTTATCTTAGGGGGCCATTCCCCGAGCCTTTGACCTAAAGGTCTAACCCACAAGGCAGTGGAGCATCGTAAGGAGATGCAGTCCCATGGTAGCCGGTGACCAACGATTGGTTCATACGCCATTTGTTCCCACAGGATACTGGAGCCCATGTGCACCATTGATTTGGAATCCGGTTAAAGCGCCGGACATTCGCTTTTCGTCCTCTCAATTTCGTAAACAACACCCCCGCCACGAGAAGGCAATGAGTAGGACTTCCCTGGCAGAGGCTGTATACGCGTGGCCATGTGAGAGTATTTCGAGAGGGAGAGCGGACTCTCCCCACTCTCGGCCGTACCAGGGCATTCAGGGGGCTTGGTTCATTTCATGACTTTATTCTGGACACAGGCAGTATAGAGTCCATTATTTCATTCAAGAACTTGAAAGCTTTAGATCCTAACGTTGTTGTACGACCCACTGAAGTATCAATACTGGGGATTACTGGACACAGACTGCCCATACGAGGATGTTGTGAATTGCTAATCAGAGATGATAATTCTTCAATTCCAATATCCCTTCATAGATATCTTTTCACTCTGTCTTTCTGAACCATGTTCTCAGTGTTCAACCTGTCTTATTATTATTACTATAACATTTTTACAGTTTCTTTGCGATTCACTTTGTTAATTTTATATCGTCATGCTAACGCAGTACCACGGCTTGGCCCAAAACATATTTGTGTTAGCCTCTATGTTGATCATAACTAATTTACTGAAGCAGTCAGTTCTGTTTGAGAATTTATCAATCGAATATAATTTGCATTGTATTGCTGTGTGATAACGTCAATGAAGCTTGAACAAATTATTACTTTAAAATTCTAAATAGTAAACTGACTAGTCACTATAGATATGTATATTTTCGATCCAGCACGAGTCTCACGAGGCCCTCAAATACCCTGGTACGGCCGAGAGTGGTTAGAGTCTGCTCTCCCTCTCGAAATACTCTCACATGGCCACGCGTATACAGCCTCTGCCAGGGAAGTCCTACTCATTGCCTTCTCGTGGCGGGGGTGTTGTTTACGAAATTGAGAGGACGAAAAGCGAATATCCGGCACTTTAACAGGGTTGGTGGACATGGAGAGTTCACCTAGGGGTTGGAAAACCCCGATTCCCAACCAATGGTGTACATGGGCTCCTGCTTCGGTTTGGGCACCCGGACAGTATCACAGCCCTCACACATATCAAGTGAGATTTGTGTGGCGCATATCTATTTGGTGCCTCATTGTACCAATATCTATGTTTTAAAATAAATTAATAAATAAGTCACGAGGCGGGATCGTGGATACGCACTGCTGAGGAGTCTCACAATAGGATGAAACGGCTGTTTAGTGCTTCCGGGTTTTCTGTGGTGTCTAGCTTCAATTCACTCATGATCTCAACTATTGAATTTACCATAATATCCACAAAAACCCCTTGATATTAATTATTTTATTGTTTTTCTTCAAATCATGAATAATGTTTTTAACTGCTTGTAATTCGTATCATGTAATGCAGACTAAGGACATTGCCCTGATAGGTATTTCAAGTACGTAAAAAAGGTTCATGATTTATTTAATGGTAAACAATTTAGTGTCGAAATCAAATGAATCGAGTGGAGGTGAAGTAGGAAATGTTCAGATTTTATAATTTCTATATTAACATTCACAGATGTTTGTTAGTACTCTCATCATATATTTAACCTCTTTAATAATTAACTTGTTGAATTCATTATTGATATGATTTAGTTTTCTCCATAGAAACACAACTTTATTATTAATCAGTTATTATTACTGATCAGTTTCTAGTTGATTGAAGAATGATTGGAATAATTATTAAATATATATGGATTTGTTTATCATAAATATTTTAAAGTAATCGTAGCCAAATACTGGTTACATGTATTCATCTCTTTTTGTATGTAAGCTAATGGTATTAACTGATTGTACTAACTGATCTATATGGAGTGGGATTTCAACCTGACAGTTGTAAATCAATAGTCCGGTTGCTTCGACCACTAAGACAAGAATCGTCTTGATTTTTCTCTCAATTAAAGAATTTTTTTGTAATTGTTCGGTCATACTGAAATGAAAAACTAAGTATTCTGTTTTCTTACTAACTAATTTAATGTTAGATTAGATAATGCCACGATATCGAAGTTGGTTACTGGATTTCATGTCATGGATAAAATATGTAACCAAAAGGCATGCATTAAATTTGATCCTTTGAATTATGAAGATTGTCGTTATTATAACTTCCGAATAGTCATCTTTATAACCTTGTTGATTTTCATTTGATATTGAAAAATGTTTTTAGCGGTCTTACAAATTGCTCAGATCTAACGATTGAGATATGGAAAGTGTGTGATACCAAAGCTAGTTCTCCATCTCATCGTCATCGGACTGCTTCCCCATATCGATTAACAGCATCGAATCTTCATCAACAGACAAATACAAGTCCTCCTATGCGTAAGGTAATGATGACTTGCACAAAAGCTGCAGATGATGGGTCGGTTTCACCACCTGACTTTACAGCCTTGCGTAATTCTGTCATTTTGGATGATTTATCAACTACGTATACCAATAATGATGAAGTGTCTTCAAGACAAAAGCGTCGTAAATTCAAGTCATCAAAAATGGCTAATCCAACTCTTATAGGTTAGTTTCCCAGTTATTAGTCTTCACTTATTCCTACTGTGGATTATTTTAAATTTCATTTACGAACCGCTTATGCCTTGTGATTTGGTGTAGTATTGTTTAAACGAGGAATTAATTTCTAAACCTCTAATCAGTATAATTATTGCCGAGTGTCATTCAGACTGATGATAAAGTCTGTTTGTGATTACATATTTAAGCTTAGATATTGCTAAATAATTGTTAAAGCGGTGCTTTAGTTAAAGTATATAAGTTTTAAAACAACACATAATGATAAAACTAGTAGATCATTTAGGATCTAAAATGGAATGTATGTACCAGTGTATGTTTACATCTCCCACATCGGGTCAATGATCAAAACAGTAGGGAGAGAGTAAAACCAATGTAATCAATATAATGGAAAAAAGCGAGGATAAATGGAAGCTAATACTAAAGCATATAGAATCACGAGATGTTTGGTATTTAACGGAAGGAGGAATAAGCAATGAATGGATCTAGACACTTTCGACTAATTGTGTTAAATTATTGTTTGAAATCTTTATCTGTTGATTTTAGTTATATAGTAGAATATAAATACTCTTGACCCTTTTCTAATCTACCCTTTATCATTTAGCATTGCATGTTTTGGTAAGTAAAACCATTATTCTAGGTTCATGTATTTACGCCAATATTATTAATCCTTCAGCGGTTTTACTATGCACCAGCAATGTTATGAAGATATCACTGAAGTCGCTTTAGTTGTTAAAAGTCAATGTCTTTTTAGTCTTTATCGACCACCAATCTCATCAGAATTAATGTGGCGTACTTAACAACTCTACACTTCCCTGTCACATATTTCTTATGATCATCGTATGTGATGAAAATCCATGTGCAGTTTTTAATTCATTTCAAAATAAACACCGCATGTTATGAGTGGAAATGGTCTATAGAGATTTATGTAAGTTTAAAATGTTAGGAAATATTAGATGGTGAAGATTTGGTCACGGTTGCTTCATGCATTGACTATAGCTGGATTGAATTTTGAGTAATATGTTTATCAGGAATAAATGTCAATCAGGGTTAGGTTTTGGTTGAGATTAAAATAAACAATTGTGTTCTGTTCATAAGACGATTTTTGTCAAGACGACAGTAAAGGGAGGCAGAATATTTTTTTAACATCGAGAAATGTTGCGTTGATATGGTTTCATAAATAGTATAAATATGGTTTTTTTATATTATCACTTTAGCAACAGTCAATATTTCTTTATCGGATATTTCTAATTGTGGTGAAATAGAAAGTTGGTATACTCCAAATTTGAATGACTCAATTCTATCATCTGGTCAATTGAAACAATCAGATAATAAAAACTCCGGTGAATCCAGTGTAAATAAAACCAAATCCAAAGGACGACGCTCCAATCGTCATGATATCAATTTGAATTTAATACAGATTCGTGTAAAAATTCGTTATCGTGCCCTAACTGTTTTACCGTTAACAAGTTATGCTCGTTTAGAAAATAATTTATGCCAATTTCAATTACCCAAAACGATATCACTCTCAAATGGTACGGATAAATTAAGTAGTTTCAAATTTGATCCCAATCCCTCATTAACTACATCTGATAAACCTGATCTAATCCAATTATTGTCCAGCTTAGATCCATGGTTAAATGTTAAGGCTAAAGCTGAATTAGCCGGTGCTATGGTTGTTTTACAACAGGCTCGTGGACAAGTAACTGAATTCTTGGCCAGTCTTATTTTATGTGAAGTTAAAAAACAAAGTAGGTTCATCTCCAGTTTTTTTGTTATAATGTCTTGGTTTTTATAGTTTAGTTCATTAAGTAGATATTTTTGTTAACCCTGAAGTCCATTGCTCTAAAAGTCCGACCAAATTACATTTAATTGTTTGTGACTTAACTTCTTTACTCATTGTATTTTTTTACTAAGAATTTCCACTTGGTACCATTTATTAATAAACGTAATATTTACAACATACATACAAATTAAAGCCCTTTAAGGATTTTATTCATTACTGTTTGTCTCTGTAGTTCAAGAGTTTATTAAGTAGTTATTTAAGTCACTGTACTGTTGTAGTGAACAACGTCTTACTAAAATCTGAGACTTACTTACTTACGCCTGTTACTCCTCGTGATGGAGCATAGGCCGCTCACCAGCATTCTCCATCCAATCCTGTCCTGGGCGATCTTTTCCAGCTCTTTCCATTTGTTATACATCCTTTCCATATCTGCTTCTATTTGCCGACGTATTGTGTTCTTTGGCCTTCCTCTTTTCCGCTTCCCTTCACGATTCCAAGTTAGGGCTTGCCCCGTGATGTAGTTTGGTGATTTCCTTAATGTATGTCCTATCCATTTCCATCGTCTTTTCTTGATTTCCTCTTCAGCTGGAAGTTGGTTTGTTCTCTCCCACAGAAGGTTGTTGCTTTTGGTACCCGGCCAATGGATGTTGAGTATCTTGCGTAGGCAACTATTTATAAATACTTGTACCTTCTTGATGATGGTTGTTGTTGTTCTCCAAGTTGAAGATTGTGACTTTGATATCAGTTGACAGTTATTTTGAGTTCCAGTTGTAGGAATGTGACCCTTGCTTTGCCAATCCTCACCTTTACGTTTGCATCTGAACCTCCTTGTCCATAGATGCTGCCGCTGACCAGGTATGTGAAGGATTCTACATCTTCCAGAGTTTCGCCATCAAGAGTGATTGGATTGCTGTTCTCCGCTTTGAATTTGAGGACCTTGGTTTTCCCTTTGTGTATGCTGAGGCCTACTGATGCAGAGACTGCTGCTACACTGGCTGTCTTTATCTGCATCTGTTCGTGTGTATGCGATAGGAGGGCTAGGTCATCTGTGAAGTCCAGATCGTCTAGTTGATTCTGAGCTGTCCATTGTATTCCGTGTTTTAGCCCAGATGTTGAGGTCCTCATAATCCAGTCGACCACCAGAAGAAGGAGGAAGGGAGAGAATAGACAGCCTTGTTTGACTTCGTTCCTTACTTGGAATGCATCTGTCAGTTGTCCTCCATGCACGACCTTGCACTGTAGTCCGTCGTATGAGTTTCGGATAATGTTGACAATCTTCTCAGGAACTCCGTAGTGTCGAAGAAGTTTCCATAATGTCCTCCTATCTACACTGTCGAATGCCTTTTCATAATCAATGAAGTTGATGTATAGTGACGAGTTCCACTCAACTGATTGTTCGACGATGATCCGTAGTGTTGCAATTTGGTCTGTGCACGACCGATCCTTACGGAATCCAGCTTGTTGATCTCGAAGTTGAGTGTCTACTGCATCTTTCATCCGGTACAGCAACACTCTGTTGAAGACTTTCCCTGGTATTGACAGTAGTGTGATGCCTCTGAAGTTTTCACATTTGCTCAAATCTTCTTTCTTTGAAATCTTGATGAGGTGTCCTTCTTTCCAGTTCATCGGTATTTGTTCCTCCTCCGAAATATTTTGAATAGAAGGTAAAGCATGTTTGTAGTTACTTCGTTGGATAGAACTGTTCTCTGGGATTGTCTATTGAAGAAGGGTGTGTCTGAGAAGTTTATTAACATCCTAAAAGCCCTATATACAAACACCTCAGGCAGAGTGAGGGCATACAACCACCTTTCTTCATTGTTCCATTCGAGCAGTGGGGTTAGGCAGGGTTGCCCAATCTCACCATTCCTCTTCAACTTTGCCATCGATGACATTCTGGAAACAGCTCTGATGAATGTAAGTAACGGTGGTGTGGATCTGTTGCCTGGAGAAAGACTTCTCGACCTTGAGTATGCGGATGATATTGCACCTTCGAAGTGCAAAGTACTTCTACAAGACTGGCAGGATTCCAATCCTGTACTCACCCTGGATGTTGAGCAGATAGACGTAGTCGAGAAGTTCGTGTATCTGGGTAGCTGCATAAGTGCTGGTGGGGGTGTGAGTGATGACATCAATGCACGTATAGTGAAAGCCAGAGCGGCTTATGCCAATCTGGGCCACCTTTGGCGCCTTCGTGATGTTAGTCTGGCTGTAAAAGGCTGGATCTACAACGTGTCGGTGAGAGCAGTTTTGCTCTATACATGTGAAACCTGGCCTCTCTGAGTTGAGGACGTTAGACGACTCTCTGTGTTCGATCATCGCTGTCTCCGAAGGGTTGCTGACATACAGTGGCAACACCATGTCAGTAATGCAGAGGTTCGGCATCGTGTGTTCGGGCACAGAGATGATAATTCAATTGGTGTTACCATCTTGAAACACCGACTTCGGTGGCTTGGACATGTTCTCCGAATGTCGTCCCAGAGAATTCCATGCCGTGCATTATTTGCCGACTCTGGGACTGGTTGGAAGAAGCGGAGAGGTGGTCAGTGCATGACATGGTGTCGTGGTATGAAAGAAAGCTGCAAAGGACTGGCTTCTGTCGGTCCTTTACGACTCCCTGGTTGGGGTCTGAGAGATGGTGCTACACAGTGGCTAGAGACGTTATCAGATATGGCTCAGAATAGAAGCCAGTGGCGATCCTGCTGTAACCTTCTTTTACTTTCTTCATAAAAAGTGGTTGTGTCTCCCTTACCTGAAAGATTTCTTCTGATTGTACCTTTCCGTTTCCTCATTATTACTATTATTAATACTACACTACCTTACACCAACCTCTTCCTTTTTTTTCACACTCCTTATCTTTTTTTTTCCTTTCTCTTCGAATTCTCATTGTTTTGTGTGGCGCATAAATATTGGCGCTCTCTTGCACCAATATTTATGTGTTCAAATAAATAATCTATCAGTGGACGTTCCATGTACCTATAAAGATTGTTGCTCTGGTTGTTAGAAGGGGCATCGGCCTCGTGGCTTGCGAAGAAGCTCGGCTTTCACTGCGAGGCGTCATAGTTTTTTCTAAATGAAGACCTTCTAACTCCCAGGACAGAGTTGAAATGATTTGAATCATTTTTTCATGTTAGCGTTTTTTTAGCGAGTTAGTTTTCTACGGGATGGGGTCGCTAACCCCATGCCCAACCCTCCTCTTTTACTCGGGCTTAGGACCGACAGTAACTTTAGAAGAGCTACAGTAAATAATTAATTTGCAAAATATCAGTCCATTGTCTCAAACTTGACTGTTTGTTTGCAAATATCAGTCCATCGCCTCAGATTTCATCGTTCCTGCATTTTCATACCAATTGCTTTCGTTCTCGATCTACTGAAATACATTATATTCCTAACTATCGTTATATACTACTTATGTCAATATAGGTAGCTCACGCCACACTATTATTAATGTTACTTTTTCTAAGCTTATGTTTATATTACTGGAATTTCTATGTTTAATTTTATGCTGTGTAGTAGAGCTAACTAGCTGGTCAATAATTCGCTAAAAGAATACTACGATAACATCATACTAATTACGTCTCCTTATAGTTGCAATCGGCATTTCAAATTAACAGAACTATGTTTGTTTTTATCAGTTAATTTACTTAGAAATCAACCTAAAAATAACACACAAGCATAAGCACTCAGGGAGAGTTGATGACCATCGTATACTTGACCATAGATCAAGTATATACATGTTATAAAAGAAAAAAAGTGAGGTCATGGAGACAGTGAAATGTTAATATCATTAGTTATGCAATACCAAATACTAAAATAGGACTGATTAATGAAGTCGAATGAGTGAAGCGTCGATAAAAACAAAAAGAAAGGGAAATAATTTATAATTGTATGTATAGAACTCGGAATAGACGATTTCATATTATTTGTAGTCTACATTTTTCGTAGATTGATCTCATTTGGGTACCATTGGGTTCAGTAATAACTGGTCAGTAGTGCTTCACCCGTGATCTCTCTTCTAGGGATCGGACCTGAGACCTTCAGATCTCGTGTCTAGCGCTCAACTCTCAGATCACTGAGTTAGAATCCATTGGTGTTGATTTCTAACACCAATAAGTTTTATAATATAATGCGATAGTCATCCTGTGCCATTGATGACCATTTTTTTCACTACTAACTTGTTTCGATTCCACCAGTCACGACTTCTCACTAGAACTTCAAGAATACCTTTAATTAACTGGCAGTAATTTGAATATTATTGTTCTGCTAAAACCGTTACCCTTGGTTTACCAAAACATGTAAAAAAGAAGAATCGTAGGAAACTTGTACTGTCATTAGCGGCTAGTCAAATAACATTATTAAATGTGTGATCACAACATATGATCAGTACATGAATTCATCTAACCGATATATACTCATACACGTTCCTATGTTAGTTATGACTGAGTTGTTCTAGTGTCATCACTTTCTCATTATACTACTCTTTAGTGTATTTTCAATTTTTATTTCAATCTCATCATCTTTTCGTTATCAAGGTGATCCAAATATGGTTTTACGTGCTAACAGTATAGCAACTAAAGCAACAGAAATTTATCTACGTCTTGTTGGTGGTTCGTATTTATCAAATATTTTATCTGATTTTGTTCAAATTGTTATCAGTGGCCGCCCAGTTGATCCACAATTGAAAACATCTAATCGTTATCCAATCGATTATGAAGTTGATATAGCCAAAGTGCAAACATCTACACAATTAGCACAAAATCAAGTTAATCTATTAGGTTTAGTTGAAACTGTATGGAAGCGGATTCTATTAAGTGAAGTTGAATTTCCAGAGTAAATTTCCTTTTTCAATTATTATTTCAATTCGATGTAATCTTGAAGCCTTTTATTTAACTGATTGTGTATACATTCCAGTTAGTGAATCAGTGCATGATTGACTATTTTAAGCCTATATATATTGCTCCTTCTTTTGGGATTCATCTATTTGTTTATCTAATGATGAGTGTCGATCTTTCCACTGAGTATCAAATACTCGTTTATCTTACATATGTTAAACTTCAGATTTATAATAATTGTCTTTTGCGTAGTATGGATTTGTCTGGGAGTTGGATCGGTGTATAACAAATGTCATTATTGAGGTGTTTATTTTATGGACTAATTTTTAACAGATATTAGTCATTTCAATTGAGGCAAGGCAATAAAGAGATCATAAGCATCAGTAGGAAGACAGCTCAGTCATTGAACGACATTTCTCGTTTATTAATTAGCGGATTGAAGCACTCATCTTCAATAGAGAGCTATCAGTTCAGAAAAACACCATGAATTTCAGAATGAAGATTTATAGTCATGTAACAAAATGTCTTAACTATCTGTTCGATCGAATAAAGCTACTAGTGAACCTTTTTTTACTGAATGACTAAAAGTAACTGGCCAATTAGTGAAACCCAATGCATTGGAACACCACTGAGTCTGAAATAAATTATAACTAAAGTCCGAACTTTACTATTTAATTTACATTGGTTTTCGGTAGCCAATTAATATATCTAATCCTTGCATAAAATGTGTTGCTCTAAGTCGAATATATCAACCTATTCTTTATAAATATTGGGTTTATCCTAGGTCAGTTTATAAACTACATTAATCGCTCTTACTTCCTCGAACTTAGAACCAACAGATTATTTTTGTATAAAAGTGTGTTAGCGGGACATAGACTGGATTAAAGCATGCTCAATGCACGATTGCTTTGGTGCACGCTGATTGGCTAATTCTTAACCACGCAGCGTTAGTCAATACTTAGTGAACACTCTAGAAATCTCATGTGAAAAACTATAAATATACTAACGTTTCCCCCATTGGACTTACTTGCTTCTTATTTCCATCTAACCTTGCTATTTGGAATATAATCTCTTTTCCTGTACAACCGTGTTCTGATTTGGGGACTTGTCGAGTGAATCGGTGTCCGAGAATACTAAGCAGTAGGAATAGCTGAAGGAAACATGAGACAACTGTATGACACGACAAAGAAACTCTGTGGAAATCGCCGCAAACCAGAACGACCAGTGAAAAGCAAGGAAGGCGAGGTAGTCACCAACATTGAAGAGCAACAAAACAGGTGGGTAGAACACTTCAAAGAACTCTTGAATCGACCAGCTCCACTGAACCCACCCAACATCGAAGCAGCACCCACGGACCTCCCAATCAATGTTGGCCCACCAAAAATTGAAGAAATCAGCATGGCCATCAGACAAATCAAGAGTGGCAAAGCAGCAGGACCGGACAACATCCCAGCAGAGGCACTAAAAGCAGACGTAGCGGCAACTGCAAGTATACTCCACATTCTCTTCAGCAAAATTTGGGATGAGGAACAAGTACCAAAAGACTGGAAAGAAGGACTTCTGATCAAAATACCGAAGAAAGGCGATCTCAGCAACTGTAATAACTACAGGGGCATCACTCTTCTCTCAATATCGGGAAAATTCTTCAACAGGGTATTGTTAAACAGAATGAAGGACTCCGTAGACGCCCAACTTCGAGACCAACAGGCAGGATTCCGTAAGGATAGATCGTGTACAGACGAAATCGCAACCCTACGGATCATTGTGGAACAGTCAATTGAATGGAATTCATCACTCTACATCAACTTCATTGACTACGAAAAGGCATTTGATAGCGTGAACAGAACAACACTATGGAAGCATCTTGGATACTACGGTGTGCCTCAGAAGATAGTCAATATCATACAGAATTCCTGTGATCGATTACACTGCAAACTCGTGCATGGAGGACAGTTGACAAAGTCGTTCGAAGTGAAGACCGGTGTTAGGCAAGGTTGCTTACTCTCACCCTTTCTCTTTCTCTTGGTGATCGACTGGATCATGAAGACGTCAACATCTGAAGGGAAGCACAGGATACAATGGACATCTAGGATGCATCTGAACGATCTAGACTTCGCAGATGATCTGGGTCTCCTATCGCAATCACAACAACAAATGCAAGAGAAAACAACCAGTGTAGCAGCAGCTTCAGCAGCAGTAGGTCTCAATATACACAAAGGGAAAAGCAGAATTCTCCAATACAACACAGAATGCACCAATCCAATCACAATTGACGGAGAAGATTTGGAAGATGTAAAAACCTTTATATATTTGGGCAGCATCATTGATGAACAGGGTGGATCTGATGCAGATGTGAAGGCGCGGATCGGCAAAGCAAGAGCAGAATATCTACAATTGAAGAACATCTGGAACTCAAAACAACAGTCCACAAGCCAACACCAAGGTCATGATTTTCAATACAAATGTCAAGACAGTTCTACTGTATGGGGCGGAAACCTGGAGAACTACAAAAGCCATCATCCAGAAAATACAGGTGTTTATCAACAGTTGTCTACGTAAAATACTTCAGATCCGTTGGCCGGACACTATTAGCAACAACGTACTGTGGGAGAGAACAAACCAGATCCCAGCGGAGGAAGAAATCAGGAAGAAGCGCTGGAAGTGGATAGGACACACATTGAGGAAACCACCCAACTGCGTCACAAGACAAGCCCTTACATGGAATCCTGAAGGCCAAAGGAAAATAGGAAGACCAAAGAACACATTACGCCGAGAAATGGAGATAGACATGAGAAAAATGAACAAGAATTGGATGGAATTAGAAAAGAAGGCCCAGGACAGAGTGGGTTGGAGAATGCTGGTCGGCGGCCTATGCTCCGTTAGAAGTAACAGGCCTAAGTAAGTAAGTAAGTAATTAAGGAATAGCTGGGTTATAACCATGAGAGAGAATTGTAATAAAGTGATCAATGTATTGTGTTTTAATTCATTTACCAAGTATAGGTTTATCTAGTCGCCTTGGAAAGTGTCTGATGGCTAGTATATACATGACGCGACTAACTAAATCAACGATTTACTTGTTGAATATCCTTAAACCATTACTCTATATATTATTCCATATGTAATATATTGTTTGTCATGTTTAACGCTTTTTTTTCTTTGTTTCTTTGTTTCTATAGACAATTTAGAGCATTATTTGTAGAGATTAGACGATATTTAGAAAATGGTATAAAAAGTAATTATTCATCAATGAATAATATTTCTAATAAACATTATGATGGATTAAATTCATCTAATTCTACAATTAATAATGGTGGTACATTATGTGAACATGTTATATCAGCTTGTTTATTTCTACGTTATATTTGTCCAGCTATTTTATCACCTTCATTATTTAATTTAATTTATGAATTTCCTAGTGAACCACGTATATTACGTGCATTCACTTTGGTAAGTGATAATTTGTTTTTTTTAGAAAATATGATAATAATAATTAATAATTCGAATCTCGCGAGGCAGAATCGTGGATGTGCACTGCTCAGGAGTCCCACAATCGGACGAAACAGTCGTCCAGTGCTTCCAGGTTTTCCATGGTTGTCTAGCTTCAATTGACTCATAATCTCAACCATTGAAATTACTATAATATATCCAAAAAAGCCCTTCTGATATAAATATAATTTAGTCAACATATCATTACAGATAGACATTTGTTTTCTTGTTAAAGCGATAATGGAAATTGATATCTAAATGTACCTTTAGATCATATAAAATTGTCAATCTTTTAACTAGACTTCAAACTTAAACTATGAACTGTTATATAAGCTGATAGATGTTTCGTGGATTGATTGAGGTTAGACATTAACACCGTTGGATTCCGGCCGGCTCAATGGTTTGGGAGTTAAGCGTTTGCGCGCAAGACTGACGGTCGTGGGTTTTAATCCCGCTCGTGGAATCGTGGGTGCGCACTGCTGAGGAGTCTTACAATAGGACGAAACGGCCGTCCAGTGCTTTCAGGTTTTCGATGTTCGTCTAACATCAATCAGTTCATGATCTCAAAAACTCAATAATCTCCACAACCCTATACTGAAAGTTGGATATATCGACTAATGAACCTATTTAAGTAGGTTTGTGACCAGTGTGGTTTCAACATGAGTATAAATAGATCATTTGGATTTTAGAAACTTACAACATCTTCGTATTTTCCAAAACAATCAACCTCACATTAATTGATGAATATGAAGATCTTTTTATTGGAACTTATGTTACTTATCACCTAATACCACAGACTAGTTCAACATACCATATTAACCGCAAAAAAATGTTGGGGTCAGCTAGACCGAGACATGGCATCAGTTGATGAAATTGTTAAATTATTGTAGTTTAAATCACAAACTGACGTTATTTAGACTAACGTCCACAAACCTATACCAAAGTCAATGACTGTTCGACGTGGTTGTGGTGTTAACGTCTTGGTTGAGGTTCACTAAGTAATCATTATTCAAAGTTAAAGAATTGAGAAAAGATATGGCTGGAAAATATTTCCAGCGTCTTGGTTATATTCACATCATTTTTCTTCAGTCACTATCCTGAGTTTAGAAGTACTACTAATCTTAATTTTCCAGTGATTTTTACGGCTTGAAATTCTTAGCCATCCATCTTGATAATTTCCTTTTGATATGCTAGTGTAAAGTGTGATAACTTGAACCGAAATATATTTTTTCCAGGTTCTTGCTTGCTTATGACAAGACCCATTGTGATGTAATTGGTTGTGGTTAGGTGGTTTTGAATAAAATACATACATCACATTATGCAAACTAACGATGCATTCCTGACGTATTTTGCTTTAACATTGCTGTGAAATAGTTTCTATGGTTGTTTCTTAAATCACGTAGGTTTTAATAGCTGATTATCATGATAATGGCTTTGTTTTTATTTGACGAACATTTATGCATGTGGAATTAAACTGATAATATTATGAATAAGTAATTTTAAAGAGTAAGATTAACTGTAAATATCAAGTAGTGTAAATTTTTAGGCATTTTATTTAAAAGCCTTGAATTTGTGTGACGTACTCTAAATGTGATAGTGGGGGGAGTTTATGAGCTCAGGTAGATGATTTTGATAAAGTTTCATTCCCCGATCTAGGCGATGTATTCATGAAATATCGATTATTCTTCTGAATAACATCAGGACAAACTTAAGGTAAAAGTGAGTTATTCAAATCCCTCTATATACGACTAATAGATTATCCTGTTGACCTTTAACCTGTCACTACTTGAGTATTTATTTTGATTGTCTCTCCCTTTGACCTGATTCTTGATCCTGCATTCCATAATTTTTCTAATTGGTTGATAAATTGAGTTGATTTCGATTAATATTGATTGCTAACTGACTTGAAAGCCAAGCTTCTAAATATTATCTGGTCTTTGCGCAAAGACAGGTTAAAGGTCAACTTCTATACTAAATTATTTATTTGTATTAAGAAAACTATTTGTAAGCAGGATACCTCTATGGACAAGGTCTGTTTAGTTTTATGGGACTTCGAAAAACTTAATAATCCTTGATTTTCAGTTGATAGATATTTAGAAACTAAATATTGTTAGCGGGATATAGAACGATTGCGTTGGTGCAGCGCTAGCCGATACTTAGAGAACATTCTAAAATCTTCTCATGTAAAAACTATAAATATGTTTCAGTTTCAGTTTGGAAAGGACAGGAGGCTTGATGGCCTGTGTTAGTCCTGGCAATGGTGGTCTCTCAGTTGATCCAACTTTCTTTTGAAAAAATCGACGGATGGAGCCTCAACCACGTGCTGAGGTAGTGAGTTCCACTCGTTGATGATTCGATGGGAAAGTCGATAGTCAGCTGACAAGTAATTTGTTCTGGGCTTGTGAACCTTTTTGGAGTATCCTCGTAAATTCTCTGTTTTGGAAGACAAGAAAAATGATGGCATATCAGGTGCAAATTTATTACTAAGCAATTTGAAAACTAATAAAGTCGCCTCTATTTCTGCGATATAACAACGGGAAAAGGTTTAGCTTGGCCAGTCGAGATTCATACGGAAGCTTCGCTATTCCGGGAATCAGCTTAGTTGCTGTTCTCTGAAACTTTTCCAGAAGCTCACTGTCTGTTTTTAAGCAGAGGCTAGCCGCTTGTATGCAGTACTCAAGTTTAGGACGTACAAACACTGTATACAAAGTCAAAAACGTTTCAGCGTCGACATGACTAAAAGCTCTACGTATTGACCATAAGGTTCTAAAACCTTTGGCGGCTATTGCACGGCAGTGTGCAGTAGTCTTTAAGTCTTGACTAACGATAACTCCTAAGTCATTATATGTCTGGACGACAGGTAGCTCAGTGTTATTCATCGTGTATGTATCTGTGCCTTGATGACCGATATGCATCACAACACACTTGGAAGTATTTATCGGCAACTGCCATGTTTGAGACCATTCAGATAACTTCTTCAGGTCATTTTGAAGTTCTAAGCTATCACTCTTACATCGTATCGTTCTCCATATCTTGACATCGTCAGCATATAGCAAGACCGATGATGATAGGAGGCGAGGAAGTTCATTTACATACAAGAGGAATAGCACTGGCCCCAAAACTGTACCCTGGGACACTCCACTAAGCAGTTTCCCAGCTAGATAACTTTAAGTTCACCCGTACTCTTTGTTGGTGCCCAACTAGGAAGTCTTATCCACACCAATAGATTGCCTTTGATTCCGACATTTCTTAGCTTATATAACAGTCGGTTGTGCGTAACTTTATCAAAAGCTTTGCTGAAATCAATGTTGGCTTCGTCTACAGGCAACTTTTGGTGCTTAATAGCGCACCAGCTTTCACGAGCGACTAATAAGTTAGTGAGACAAGAATAACCCATTCTGAAGCCGTGCTGCTTCTCCGAAAGGATCCGGTCTTCATCGAGGTTACTAGGAGAAGCAGCCACAGTTACGTCAAACATACTGTGGGATTCCGGAGGGTTGTCGATGATTTGAGAGGTCAGGTTATGTTTCCCGCTAGAAACCGTTCGAGACTTGCGATTGCGGCTTCTAGGCGTTTCCTGCTGGATACCATTTCGAAGACGGGGAACAGAAAAATCTTCTTTTCTTGGGTTTTTGATTAAGACAGACCTCTTTGGAGACTGTTTTTCCTTTTTTGATCGGTGTGAGTCACCTATTTCCGAACTCACATGAGTTTGCTTCACGCCAATTTGCATGTCGACAGAGCGAGTACTGTTCGATGAAATCAGCACATATGCATATAGTTACATTGGCCCTCTTAATCACTACGATCGGTGCGGCCCATGCAGAGAAGTTGAATGGTTGGATTACGCCAGCTTGTTGCAAGCGATTAAGTTCCTGATCGACTAGTTCAAGAGCAGCATATGGTATAAGACGTCTTGGACGAAAAATATTTTTGGCATCTGGTTTCACTGGTATGTGAGCTTTCATCTTGGTACAATGGCCAAGGCTATTTCCATTTGCTTAGTATTCTTGAACACCAATTCACTCAATAAGGCCCCAAATCAGAACACGGTCGAACAGGAAAGAAATCGTATTTCAAATAACAATGGTAGATGAAAGTAAGAAGTACAATAAAAAAAACAATGAAAACAACGCGCACGCTAATTAAAAGGGCAGTATTTTTCCTCGCTGAGTAAATTCCATTGTTTTGATCGTTTATTATGTATCAAGACTACTGTTTTCACTTTAATTGAATTTATTTCAGTTAAAGTATTCAATTAGAGTATCGTTTCTGTTTCTAAATTAGTTTGTCGTCGGTACTTTGTTTTCGATTGTATCTGTTAGTACTTTTGGTTCTAACAATCTACAGTTTTCTACTTTTTTTGGTCATAGATCATTTTTGTCTCTGAGTATTATAGCATCTAGTGCTTCTTTTTAAAAAAAAAAGAACCCCTGTTTAATAACTGGACAGTGCAAAAAAAAGCAATTGCCAACGTCCGGGTTGTCGTTATGCCGTTGAAAGCGGGATGCAGCGCGATGAGTGCAAAGGCTGGTACCGCGAAGTTTGCACGAATTTAACGCCTGCGGCTTTCAAACGGTTTAGTAAAAACGGTTGCGCACGGCTTTGTCAACCAGATGCCAAAAATATTTTTCGTCCAAGACGTCTTATACCATATGCTGCTCTTGAACTAGTCGATCAGGAACTTAATCGCTTGCAACAAGCTGGCGTAATCCAACCATTCAACTTCTCTGCATGGGCCGCACCGATCGTAGTGATTAAGAGGGCCAATGTAACTATATGCATATGTGCTGATTTCATCGAACAGTACTCGCTCTGTCGACATGCAAATTGGCGTGAAGCAAACTCATGTGAGTTCGGAAATAGGTGACTCACACCGATCAAAAAAGGAAAAACAGTCTCCAAAGAGGTCTGTCTTAATCAAAAACCCAAGAAAAGAAGATTTTTCTGTTCCCCGTCTTCGAAATGGTATCCAGCAGGAAACGCCTAGAAGCCGCAATCGCAAGTCTCGAACGGTTTCTAGCGGGAAACATAACCTGACCTCTCAAATCATCGACAACCCTCCGGAATCCCACAGTATGTTTGACGTAACTGTGGCTGCTTCTCCTTGCAACCTTGACGATTGGGTACAGATTGTAACGAAGAAACAACATAACGATACAAAAGGGAATCTTGCCTCGATAAAAGTAGTCGAGAAATCGAAGACTGATCACATTGACAGATCAGTTATTTTTCATACAATCTAGGATAGTGAAAGCTTTGAACGAAAAACTCGTTTTGAGCATGACATTTTGCTGATAAAACAGCTACTTAATCAACTCATGCCTCATAATATCCCCGGAGTCACCTTCCTAAAGGTGTACAGACTAGGTAGTCTAGCAAACTGGAAGCCTAATCAATCCAGACTGCTTAAAGTAGTATTCAACTCTTCGAATGATCGCGACTTAATTTTACAAAATGGACATAAATTAAAGGGTTCAGGAGTTTTTATCCGTGAGGACTTGCCGTTGGCAGACCGTGTAAAAGACGGGAAGCCGAAAAAGAACTACAAATTAGGTTAGACGCTGGCGAAAAAGACATAAAAATTGTGTTGTATTTTATTTCATTTATAGCGTGTGTGTGTAGTTAAGAGACTTTTTAATTTACCTGTTTTAAATTCTTTTGTCGTTTCAATGTGAATACAATGTGTCTATTTTTATATATTCTCTGCTCTAATTATATTACAGGTTGCTAAAACAATTCAAACATTAGCAAATTTCAGTTTATTCAGTGGTTCTAAAGAAACCTATATGAAATTTATGAATCAGTTTGTTACAGATCAACTTCCAGCAATGAGACAGTTTCTACAATCGATTTCAGTCCCAAATCCGAAATCTACTTCGTCACATAAATCATTGTTGAGTAGTGATACAGTTTTAAAACCAATTAATTCTTTGTCAAATATTTATAATAATAACAATAGTAATCTAAGTACTATTAACGGTAATACTAATAATGGTTCTATGCCAAATTCTTTACATATAATTGGTTCTGATGAAAATTGTCTGAAATCTACAATTTCGAATAAAGGTAAAATGAAAAATGGTTCTAAGGAGAATAATCATTTTATCAATAATAGTCAATCACATCATGGTGGATTTATCAATGATATTGATGATTATAAAGATTATCCAAGTCATTCTCAGCATTCACCTGTTTTCACAAGTTCAGAGATCACAAATAAATCAGTAAGTTGATAACTTTTAGTTTTGATCAAATTTGTGTGCAAAAAGATTTGAAGGTCACTTGGCAGAGTATTATATATATATATATATATATATATATATATATATATATATATATATATATATGCTCCTTAAATCTTATCAAACCACATGTCTTTTTATTCGGTCGCTATCAGCCACTCGTATTCACTTTATGTGATGTGGACTGTACAATAATATGCTGTACCCAAAGCCTCGTATAGTCTTCTGAAATTTATACATCGTTGAGAGTTATCTAGTAACGGTCATCAGGACGAGTCATATACGAAGCATTAGGAATTATCTTGATGATAATCCACTACAACGTTTCGTTCCGGACATGGTATTGTTTTTTCAAACACTCGTCATAACTGTTATGGAAGTCACTCGAGCAATTTATTCAAGTTAATAGTAACTAGCTATCATAAATGATCCATAGCTAACCTAAGACCTTACTTTTATTTACCACTAGCTCGTAGTTATCTCACAGTTTAACTTATATTATTGTATCTGATAAGCTAGGAAAGTCTAAGGATATCATATTTCGGCACTCATATACCATCTCAACATCAAACCGTAGTTAAGAGACTATAAACAAGAAATACTAATGGCGAAGGCCAATAATGTTTCTGATCAAGGTCTTAGTCTGCATTGCCTTGTCTGGGTCAGGAAGATAAAAGTGTATACAACGATGATTTGTGTACCCACTCAATCGATTTTACTGATTATTTTTCAAATCTCATTACTGTTCAGCAGGAGTATAGGAATTGTGTATATTTGAACTGAATCCCATAAACGTATCGATATCAGTAGTTAATAACTCAAGCGCTAGCATGGTGGTAAGTCCATCTATTACGGTTTAGGCAACCAGGTATTAGTATTATTCCTAACATAAACACTAAGTTATATACCGTTAACTACACTAGAGTAACGTAACCAAGGTCAACTAAAGTCAAAAGACTGCCCTGGTTTCTCAGCATATATATATTGGTTATCTTAAGTTAAAAAGTTCATACTCAGGGTGATTCACTCAGCAACAACAGTCAACTCTCAGCACAGACAAGCAAAAACCAACAGGTTCAATATGGTCTGGTTTATAAAAACTGTACCAAGTAATAAGAAAGCAGTCAGTGAAATAAAAGAAAGATCTACTATAAAACAAGTCACACCTGTGTAGTATCGTAATAAAAAACAAACCTCATGAGTGCATAGTATGTAATAAGTGTAAATCGTCTCTAAAGGAATTCCAACCTTACTTTATCATTTATGTGAACTCTAGTAAGAATAAACTTGCAATATTCTAGGAGTGGTAGAACACATACTTTATAAATCAAAATACTTGACTCGTTATAGAGGTTACGAATTACGCAACTCAGATGATGAGGTTCGGAGGCCTGTTTCGAGACCTGTTCTGTGAAGGGTAAATTGTAGGAGTACCTAAGTCCACTATTGTATGTAACTTGGATAACACCTTACCATTTATGGTAAAGTCTAGCTTGAGTGAAGTATTACAGAAGCACATCCATCCACACTTAACCGTGTTAAGTTCCAACTGCCATTTCGAAGACCATTGGGCTACTTTGTTGAACTCCATTCTAATGCAATTTTGCACATTGTTCATCTCATGAGAAAATGAACACACTGCTTTCAGATCATCTTCCTATAGACGAGGCTCATCCATAAAGAGGCAATTTCAAATATTTATATAAATGAAAAAGAAGAGCAAAAGATCTAAGACACTACATTGTATCACGCCATTTTGACCGGGATAGGATTCGACAAGGAGGAGTTGGTTCCGACTATTTCGTGTGAGTGACTGAGATAAGAATGAAACCGGGGAAGCAGAGGGTTTTTGACGTCGTAAGATGTAAATTTGCTTATAAGAAGCTGGTTGCTTACCACGTCAAACCTTTAGAAATGTCAAGGTATGACGTTAAAACTAGATATCGTTGGTCATGTTGAGTAGAGACTAAATTGAAGAAGTTAAATTGGTAGGTCATACATGGTTGATTTTTAAGGAATCAGTGATAAGTTTTTCAGTGAGTTTGTCACCAATAATTTTTTCCATAATCCTGGAGATAACTGGAGTAATATTTATGGACCGATAATTCTTTATGTCACTCTCATCTCCAGATATGTGACGTGGTATGATATATGCAGTTTTCCAACAGTGAGAATGAGTACCTGTTTCCAAAGGGATTAAATAAATTTAGAAGAAGTGAAATATCTGATCCACTATATTTTCTAGAAAAAGAATGAAATTCCGTCTACTCCATGACCGCTTGAAACCTTATGGGAGTTTATAGTCTTGCTAATTTCTGGGAATCTGAAAGAAATAGATTTTATTTTCACAATTCTAAACCTAATTTAGTGATATAATCAATGAAATTGCTTCACTTTCTCAATTAAAACATTTTAATTGAATGTTATATAATCTTTTGGCTATCTGATAGAGTACCATTATTCTTAGAAATTTCCTTAGAATTCTACCAACTTTCCTATAATATAACTAATTAACTGACCATTCTTTTTTTATAATTTCATAAACAGAATGATTTCAAATCAAGTGTAAGTGGGAGTTCCATGTCTCAGAAGTGTCAGTCTACAAGATCGATATGTAACTCAATTTGTTTACCTCCTCTACCAACAAACCAACATGGTCATTTAGGCTTAAGAGATCATGTTGATCTACCTTTGTGTTTAGCTTTATGTCATCTTCAATTATCTGAAGCAATTGAAAAAGTTCCTGAAGATGTAAGTCTATTATGATAATGTTTCAATTTTTGCTTTTGTTACACCTTGTAGCCTTGTGCTCTATTAATATATAGTGTAATGATACTGCCAATTAGAGAACAGTCAATTATCGACCGAACTAATGACGCATAAAACAAGTAAGAGCAGTCTAGAGTCCTTATCTGTCCTGCTTCTTGCCTAGCTCTGCCCATTGAGTCGAGAACATCAATCCCAGCCTCCGCGATATGAATCATGTATTTCAAATATACCGGGTTTATATACAAACCAAACAGACCACATCGTACCATAAAATAGGAAACAACATTTATACAAGTTCTAGCGAATAGGGGCTGTGAATGTGGGAGGTAGTAATTAATAGACAGGGCACAACTCAACAATGGTAAATCGTATAATAATAGTTCATAGATCAAAATAAAGCTTATAATAAGTGGAACACAAATATGAATAGTATAGTTACTCAACAATTATACGATAAAAATATACGTATGGTATTGGGTCCATAAGTGGATCCAAAAAGTTACCACACAGATTTAACACAGTGTCAGAATATTCAGAAGACCTATTTATATACATAACAATGAATTGTCCATTTCTATAATAACTCATACTGTCATATTACCACCATTCATGTATATTGATGTATATGATGTATGTGTAGATCATCTTTTCATTAGCGCTGTAAAAGTATTCATGTCACCAAAATAGTTCATTTATCGGACATAACAATATCTGTTCATTACTTAACATCTTACTTACTTACTTACACCTGTTACTCCTCGTGAAGGAGCATAGGTCGCTCACCAGCATTCTCCATCCAACCCTGTCCTGGGCAATCCTTTCCAGCTCCTTCCAGTTGTAATTCATCCTTTTCATATCTGCTTCTATTATCCGACGTAATGTGTTCTTTGGCCTTCCTCTTTTCTGCTTCCCTTCAGGATTCCAAGTTAGAGCTTGCCTCGTGATGCAGTTTGACGATTTGCGTAATGTATGTCCTATCCATTTCCATCGTCTTTTCCTAATTTCCTCTTCAGCTGGAAGTTGGTTTGTTCTCTCCCACAGAAGGCTATTGCTGATGGTATCCGGCCAATGGATGTTGAGTATCTTGCGTAGACAGCTATTTATAAATACTTGTACTTTCTTGATTGTGGTTGTTGTAGTTCTCCAAGTTTCAGCTCCATACAGTAGAATTGCCTTGACGTTCGTATTGAAGATTCGCACTTTGATATTGGTCGAAAGTTGTTTTGAGTTCCATATGTTCTTCAATTGTAGGAATGCGGCCCTTGCTTTGCCAATCCTCGCCTTTACGTCTGCATCTGAACCTCCATGTCTATCGACGATGCTTCCCAGGTATGTGAAGGATTCTACATCTTCCAGAGTTTCGCCATCAAGAGTGATTGGATTGCTGTTCTCCGCTTTGAATTTGAGGACCTTGGTTTTCCCTTTGTGTATACTGAGGCCTACTGATGCAGAGACTGCTGCTACATTGGCTGTCTTTATCTGAATCTGTTCACGTATACGTGATAGGAGGGCTAGGTCATCTGCGAAGTCCAGATCGTCTAATTGGTTCTGAGCTGTCCATTGTATTCCGTGTTTTCCTTCAGATGTCGAGGTCTTCATAATCCAGTCGACCACCAGAAGAAAGAGGAATGGAGAGAGTAAACAGCCTTGTCTGACTCCGGTTATTACTTGGAATGCATCTGTCAGCTGTCCTCCATGCACGACCTTGCACTGTAGTCCATCGTATGAGTTCCGGATAATATTGACAATCTTCTCAGGAACTCCGTAGTGTCGAAGAAGTTTCCATAATGTCCTCCTATCTACACTGTCGAATGCCTTTTCATAATCAATGAAGTTGATGTATAGTGACGAGTTCCACTCAACTGATTGTTCGACGATGATCCGTAGTGTTGCAATTTGGTCTGTGCACGACCGATCCTTTCGGAATCCAGCTTGTTGATCTCGAAGTTGGGCATCTACTGCATCCTTCATCCGGTTCAGCAACACCCTGTTGAAGACTTTCCCTGGTATTGACAGTAGTGTAATGCCTCTGTAGTTTTCACATTTGCTCAGATCTCCTTTCTTTGGAATCTTGATGAGGTGTCCTTCTTTCCAGTCCATTGGCACTTGTTCCTCCTCCCAAATCTTTTTGAATAGAGGGTAAAGCATGCTTGTGGTTACTTCGACGTCTGATTTCAGTGCTTCAGCTGGTATGTTGTCGGGTCCTGCTGCTTTCCCGTTCTTGATTTGTCTGACGGCCATTCTAATTTCTTCCGTCGTTGGTGGGTTGACATCTATAGGAAGATTTGTGTGTGCTACTTCGATGTTCGGTGGATTCATTGGAGCCGGCCTATTCAGGAGTTCCTCGAAGTGTTCTACCCATCTGTTTCGCTGTTGTTGAATTTCAGTGATTGGCTTGCCTTCTTTGTCTTTGACCGGCCTCTCTGGTTTACTGTATTTCCCTGATAGTTTCTTCGTTGTATCGTAGAGCTGTTTCATATTTCCTTCTCTAGCAGCTTTTTCTGCCGTCGTTGCTAGTTCTTCCACGTATTTCTTCCTGTCGGCTCTAATGCTCCTCTTCACTTGCTTGTTTGCTTCTATGTATTCAGCTTGTGCTTGGACTTTCTCTGCTCGTGTTCGGCTGTTGTTAATTGCTGTCTTCTTGTTCTTCCTTTCTTTGATCTTGTCCAGTGTTTCTATAGAGATCCATTCCTTATGATGGTGTTTCTTTAGGCCCAGAACCTCTTGACACGTTGAAGTCAATGTTTCTTTGATGCCTTTCCAGTTGTCCTCCATGGTAGTTTCTTCTTCCTTCAGTAGATCTTGAAAGGCTTGGAATCTGTTGTTGAGAGCTATCTTGAATTCATTGAGTTTGTCAGTATCTCGAAGGAAGGCTGTATTGAACCTTTGTATTACTGTTTGTCCACTTGTCCAGTTCTTTTTTAGCTTCAGTTTTAAATTGGCTACAACTAGGTGGTGATCTGAAGCTACGTCAGCTCCTCTCCTGGTTCTCACATCTTCCATTGTCCTTCGGAATTTTTTTGATGCAAATATGGTCTATTTGGTTCTCTGTAGTGTGGTCCGGTGAGATCCATGTAGCCTTGTGTATACGTTTGTGTGGAAATATTGTGCCTCCTATGACTAATTTGTTGAATGCACACAAATTTGCAAATCTTTCTCCATTTTCGTTCCTCTCTCCCAGTCAGTCCATGTCGTCCCATAATATCTTCATATCCAGTGTTGTCTATTCCGACCTTGGCATTTAGATCTCCCATCAGAATGGTGAGGTCCTTTCTTGAGCATTTCTCTATGATTGACTGCAGCCGCTCGTAGAATTGATCTTTAATGTCGTCGTTGCTATCATTGGTGGGTGCATAACATTGGATAATATTCATTGAGATCCCCTCCTTCTTTGTTTTGAATGATGCTTTGATGATTCTGGATCCGTGGGATTCCCATCCTACAAGTGCATTTCGTGCTACTTTGGACAGCATTAGATCAACTCCCTGTGTGTGTGGAGCATTTTCCTCTTCGTGACCGGAGTATAGCAGCATCTCTCCCGTAGCTAGCCTTTTCTGTCCAGCTTGGGTCCAGTGGGTTTCGCTGATTCCCAGTACTGCCAAGTTGTATCTCCTCATTTCCGTTGCTATTTGGCTGGTCTTCCCGGTTTCCCACATTGTTCTAACGTTCCATGTACCTATAAAAATTTTTGCTCTGGTTGTTAGAAGGGGCATCGGCCTCGTGGCTTCCGAAGGAATTCGGCTTTCACCATGAAGCGTCATAATTCTTCTAAATGAAGACCTTCTAACTCTCAGGGCAGAGTTAAAATGGTTTGAATTATTTTTTCTGGTAAGCGTTTTTTTAGCGAGTTAGTTTTCTACGGGATGGGGACGCTAACCCCATGCCCAACCCTCCTCCTTTACCCGGGCTTGGGACCGGCAGTAACTCTAGAAGAGCTACAGGCGGAGTTTACTTAACATCAGATAACTATTATTTCTTTGACATTAGCCTGTTTAGCCTTTCAAAAATAACCCTATGATTTAATTACTGGACCGATCCCAGTATGGTATTATTTATGTATTTAAACACATAAACATTGGTACAAGGAGGCACCAAATAGATATGCACCACATAAATCATTCAATTTTTGTGAGGGCTGGGATGCTTCCCAGGTGCCAAAACTGAAACAGGTGGTTTTCTTAGGGGGCTACACCCGGAGCCATCGACCTAAAATCTGGTCCACAAGTCAGTCCCATGGTAGCCGGTGACCAACGATTGGTTCATACGCCATTTGTTCCTTCAGAATACTGGAGCCTATGTGCATTATTGGTTTGGAATCAGGGTTTTCCAACTACCCTAGATGGGCTCTCCCTTTATCTAGTTTGCATTTTGTCAAGTTCTATCTTGGATACCTGATATTTTTTTATTATCATTAGTACTGTTGCTAACTCCACCACTCTGAGATCTGATCTGATAATGTAATCTCTCTATGCTTCTGGAGTATGACTATTTGAAATGATATGCACATATATCAGGTTTTATGTTGCGTTTGACTGAATGACTGACTAGGATAAATGCATTTTATTTTATCGGTACAGATTTGGATGTTCTATATCTAGTAAACCTTTCCTGCTATTATCCGTCGGCCAATAGAACTTGCTCATCTCTAAATGACACCAGATCACTTTTCTATGGAACTTGTTCATTTTAAAATTGCAAACATATCGAATTTATTGATAGGAAATTCGAAGCCCTTCTTAGTTTAGATCTACAATGTAAGACAAAGCTAAAAACGTTTTCATAACAAAAATCTAGTGTCATTAAGTTATGGATTTCGACCTTTCCTAAAATTATACCCATAAAGCAATTGGAAATTGGGAAACATTAGATATTCATACGTTTCTATTCCCAAAAATGTTCATCATTATAATTTCTTGACATATTTAACTAATCGATCAATTAGGGTTTTTCGGTTTTTCAACTTGAGAATGGAATCCACAATGTTCAATCGCATTCACTCATGCTCGGGTGTATCGTGTCTTTTAGAACTAAATATTATTCATTGTCTTTCCAAATGTCATTAGGGGGGAGGCTAAAACCTTGATGCATTTGGGGAGCAGAATTGTTTACAGACTTCAGACAATACATTTGTCTCAAATATGAGAGCCAAATTAGTACCTCGGTTTCTGACTTACGGTTTATTTAAAACAAAATAAAGTCTAAAACAAATGAGTCAGTTTTACAATGTTTCCGATTGGAGGTAGTCAGTGTGATATCCTCAACTTAAGTTTCTCGCTAATTGACACTTGTTAACAAGGAATACGCATATGCGACTGGTGCTCCCAGTCTCAGTTAAACCTACATCAACCATCTTCACAGTCTTGGATTTCCCAAATGAGCCAGTTATACCGTTCGTTTTACTTGATTTTTAATTTATTCCTTATAATCATATGAAAACCACTTAAATTCTTAAACTTTTTACTTATTAATAATTGTAAAATAAAATTGTAGAAAAGAATGCCTGATGTCAAAGAATTGAAATCAATCCTAGATGAAATAGATACATTTCTTGTGTCTGGTAAAGATCCACAACCAAATTGGTGGCATAAAACAACTATGAATAATAATGATAATAATACTAATCATAGTGGTAATAAAACAACAACACCAATAAGGAATAACACACCGACGAGAAGAACAACGGCAAAAACAATCAGTGAAAATATAAACAATGAGCCTAAAAGCCATTTAAAATCATTGTGTTTCCAGTCTAATCGAAATAAATCTATAAGTAATGATGCTTATATCTATGAATGTACAAATAATGAATCAAAGTCAATAATGAATACACCATCATCAGTCAATAAAAGTATAAATCTATCCGATGATGATGATGATGGTGCAACAATCTCTGCATTAAATTCATCAGTCACTAGTTTTATATCACCTAAACAAATTGTTTTTCCTGAAAAAAAGGATTCTCATCATGATTCTAAAGAACAACAAATTAAAATTACAGTGAGTTTCTTTTTTTTCCAAGTTTTCTATTTGTTCCTATGTGTACATCTGTTGTGTTCTATTATTGATATGCCTCATTTACTGATCAGCACAATGAGTATATATGTTGATTTTGTTACAAAAAACACGGTGGTTGTTTAGTTGAAACACTTGACTTCTAACTAGTGATAAGTTGTGTGGTCGGACTCTGGTGCTTGTAATTAGATTACATGATTATAAAGTTACTGTGTAACCAATGCAGCTGGACGATCTAGACTTCGCAGATGATCTGACCCGTTTATCGCACGCGCAACAACAAATGCAGAAGAAGACGACCAGTGTAGCAGCAGCCTCAGCAGCAGTAGGTCTCAACATACACAAAGGAAAAAGCAAGATTCTTTGGCCTCTTACTTTTCCTTTTCTCTTCAGGCTCCCAAGTTAGGGTTTGCATCGTGGCGCGGTTTGATGATTTCCTCACTGTATGTCCTATTCACTTCCAACTTTGTTTCCTAGTTTCCTCCATCTCTTGAACTGGTTCGTTCTCTCTCACAGTAGGTTGTTGTTGATGGTATCTGGTCGACAACGGACATTGAGTATCTTGAGTATAAAATTGTTTATAAATACTTGTACTTACTTGATGATGGTTGCAGCATTTCTCCACGTTTCAGCTTCGTACAGTAAAGCTGTGTTGACGTTCGTATTAAACATTGTGAATTTGATGTTGACTCAGACAGTTGTTTTGAGTTGCATATATTGATCAAATGTAGGAATGTTACACTTGATTTGCCAATCCTTGCCATTGCGTCTGCATCTGGTCCTCCTTGTTCATCGATGGTGCTGCTACTGTCCAGGTTCATGAGAGTTTCCACCTCTTCCAGAGTTTCTCAATCAACTGTGATTGTGTTTGTTGGTGTTCTGTGTGTTGTATTTGAGCATGTTGCTTTTTCCCTTGTGTATGTTGAAGCCTACTGATGCAGAGACTGCTGCTACACTAGTTGTCTTCATTTGTGTTTGTTGGTGTATATGAGATAGAAGAGCTATGTGATCTGTGAAGTGCAAATCGTCTAGTTGCATGCAAGCTGTCCATTGTATTGTGAGCTTCCTTTCAGATGTGGAGATCTTCATAGTTCAGTCAACCACCAGAAGGAAGAGATAGATGGAGAGTAAGCAGCTTTGTCTGACTCCAGTCCTCATTTGAATGTGTCTGTCAGCTCCATACACCACTTTGCAGTGTCGTACGTCGTATGAGTTCTGCATGATGTTGACGATCTTCTCGGCTACTCACTCCATAGTGTTGAAGAAGCTTCCATAATGTCGTCCTATCCACACCTTCAAATGCTTCCTCATAGTTGATGATTCTGGATTCATGAGATTCCCATCCTATAAGTGTTTTACGTACTTGTTTGGACAGCATCAGAGCTATTCCCTGAGTATGTGGAGCATTTTCTTCGTGACCAGAGTACAGCAGTATCTCTCCTGAATCTAATGTTTTCTGTCTAACTTGGGTTCAATTTGTTTCACTGATTGTGAGCACCACTAAGTTGTATCTCATTTCCGTTGCTATTTGATTGATCCTCCCGGTCTCCCACATTGTACGAACATTCCATGTACTTATATTAGTTGTTGCTCTGGTTGTTAGAAGGGGCATCGGCCTCATGACTTTCGAAGAATCTGGGCTTTCACGATGAGGTGTCATAATTCCTCTCAAAGGAGATCCTTCAATTCGGAGGACAGAGTTTAAGCAGTTTAATTTGTTTATTTTGATTAGTGTTCGTTTAGCTAGTTTGTTTTCTACAGGATGGAGTTGTTGACACCATTCCAAACCCTCCTCTTTTATGTGGGTTTGGGACCGGCAGTAACCCTAGAAGAGCTACAGGCTGAGTTTTTATTTGTTCTCAGAGTGAATTACATCAGGTAAATACGATTCTACAACTAAATTAGTCATTTATCTGATAAGCAAATCAACAAACTCGCTAGAAAAATAGGTAAAAATATTATGCATGGTAGATAGCATTATTGAGTGTAATTCTACTGTCTTTTCTCGGCTTTATGTTTGTGTAACTCGTGGCTTAAATAGCTTAGTCGAACTTCTAACATTTCACATCATATCAATCTTTTATAGATTATCATGAGAAAAGTATTTAAGCTAACCTAACATCATGGTGACGAAACAATTTAAACGTATTTAATTAATATTTTATCATTATGATTGTGTTTGCTTTTAGCCTGACTCAAATATCAAGTTTGTTGTATCAAAAGGAAAGCATAAAAATTCATGTATGCAAGAACGTGTAGCACGATGTGACTCAATAGAGATCATTAAAATTCCACATTCAAACAATCATAATAACTCGATGGATACGAATAATGAACAGATCTATGATATATTGAATCCCACAGATTCTCATGTAGCTTTATCTATTGATCCGAATGCATCTAAAAAAGTTACTGAATCAAATCATGATTTCTCATCAATAACACAACGTGATAATCGAAGAAGAGTTCAAAGTACTAGAAAAACACAAGAACCTATAATTATTCATCAGAATAATGTAGATACTGACAATAATGTCTGCGTTAATAATACATTACAAAAATCGTCAGTAATAGATCACCAACAACTATCCAATCACATTGCATCAATTGATATATCTAGCGATATTATTAATCCAGAACAAACTGAACATTCAGAGTTTAGTCCAATTTATTTAGGGAACTCTTCATCATCTGGTTATCTTACTATTTCAAGCCATGGGAATATTTTAAATTATCCAGCTATAGAACAAAAATCAACTATAGTTGACCCGATTATTGTCTCCACACCGGATAATGATATCATCATGACATCATTGTCTACTACTGATACTAGTAGTATGAATAATCCTGTATACACTTGTCATTCACTAAAACAAAGTAGTTCAATCGATTCCAGTGATTTTCAAAATCAAATGACAATTGTTGATGATACCAATCATTCATTAGGTATGTGTAATCTTCAACCAAAGAAAACTTCACAAAATTCTGTTAGACGACATACATATGTAAATTTATCTAATGATGCACATGAAACAGATCGACTGATTGATGCGTTAAAAGATAATCATTCTAATTATAAAATAAATAATAAAGTTAATGATATAGAATTAGATAAACGAAATTGGGCACCACCTATGTATATATCTAATGAACAAAGAAATAAACGTATCACTCTTACATATCCAACATCTTATGAACATGTAAATTCACCAACTGAATCAATAAATTATACTACAGATCAAAATACTCTCAATTATTATGGTCAAGAAAATGTAAATTTTACTGATCCATTTAAATTTTCACCATCTGAACAAGAATTATGTCAAAATTCTACATTACAAACAGAAATTCAACGAATCAAATTTATTCCATCAAATACTTCTCATACTATTGGTGCAATTCCCAATAAAAGGACTGCATTATTTTCATCAGAAGTAAGCTTTTACTCTCTCTCTCTCTTTTTGTTATTCTTTTGTTGAGTAAAATTAACGAACATTCTCAAATGAAACAGGTAATAATACTACGTATAATAATATTGAACTATCCGGGTGCTATATGGCACATTGGTTTAAATTTGAAGTGTTTACCTTTGGCTTTCGACTAAATGATGTCTTCCTCACTCCAAGATCAGGATTTTTAGAAGTGCTTCTAATTCACTTACCAGACCCATACCCTAAACGTGAATGTTACTGATGATACTCAGTTGCTCAAATTGAAGTAAACGTAGCGAGATTCGAACCCGGGACGTGGCGGCTGCAAGTTAAAAACCCGAACCACTGAACCACAACAGTTAATGTCAGTCTTTGATAAAAATCTACCTTTATTTGGAACGGATATCAGTTGATTGATTACTGTCTAGTCACTAATATCACATCTTTAGTGAATTGATGGTAATCGAAACCTGTTAATCAAATTGCAATGTGACTGCTAGTCTGAGTGACTTTACATCACGTGCGTTTGTTGATACTTTAGATGGTTAAAGGTAGTTGGCAGGAGACTGGACACTGGTTTCATGAACTAGAGGACTAGAAATACGCGACATTGATTAAGAATCAGTGATTAACCAATTATAAATATTTCATTCCTACTGTAGACCAGTCGAGATTTCAGGTACATAGACCTTACAGACAAGTAGCAGATAACAAGAAACTTGGGTCCATGGTTGCCTAACGAATTTCAGCCACCTAACAGAAATAAACCCCATTAGTAGTATTTAGTATTTAGTGTCAATCACAATTACAAAAAGCATTCGGATGTTAAAGGGTTAACTAAGATACATAAGAAATCCTAAACACCGAGCAACAGATTGATATCAAATACCTTGAATGTGTATTTCAGTGTTTTTAGTCATGGATTTTCAGTGTTTCTTGGAATTTAGATAGTTTATTATACTTAGAAGTAACATTTTACATTGAAGAACCTTCTTGAAACCAAGAGGTTTGTTTTTAAACCACATTCTAAGCATTTTCATTTCACAAGCCATAGCTACACTAACGATCACATCACTCAAAAATCGAATAAAGTGACATTTCGATAATGTAATGAGAAGACGAAGATTATCAGAACTATGTGATATATTAGCGCAATACATTTCGTCAAGTATACGAAGTTTTGTACATACAGGAACTGATCCAAAATACAACACATCATCTGAACACAGCTTGAGGGAATTGGTTAAATGAAACTCAAAAAAACCGAAATAATGATGATATCATCAACAAATAAAAATTACACATATATATGTAGCAGTTGAAAAAGAAATGAACGAAATAGAGGGATAAAACGTTTATTTATTTAAACACACAAACATTGGTACAACGAGGCACCAAATAGATATACACCACATAAATCATTCGGTTTGTATGAGGGCTGTGATACTGTCCGGGTGCCAAAACCTAATCAGGTGATTTTTTTAAGGGAGGCCACATACGGAGCCTTTGACCTAAAGGTCTAATCCACAAGCCAGTGGAGCAACGTAAGGAGATGCAGTTTCATGGTAACCGGTGACCAACGATTGGTTCATACGCCATTTGTTCACTCAGGATACTGGAGCCCATGTACACCATTGGTTTGGAACCAGGGTTTTCTAATGCCTTTAGGTGGATCCTCCATATCTACCAACTCGACTGAAGAGTCGGACGTTGACTTTTCGTCCCTTCAATTTTGTAAACAACAGTAATGCCGCGAGGTAGTGAGTAGGAGTTCTCTGTTAATGGTTGTATACGCTCTGCGATGTAAAATCATTTCGAGTGGAAGGGCTTACCCTTCCCATTTTCTTCTGTACCACGGCTATGAAATAGCATTGAAATCTGAGATTTGATAATGCAACAAAGAATGAACAGTACGCATTCAGAAACTGGTCTCCAACCAGGGTTTCTGTTTATCTCATGGACTCAAATAAGGTGTGCTTCTCTACATTTGTTCAGCACTAAATGAATCCAGATTGATACTGCTTCTTGATGTGGTCGACTCTAGGATTTTGGAGCCTATTCAGATGATTGCAAACATTTTACGTTGGTCAATAAGGATTTAAAGTCTTATCAATTGATTTGTCATTATTACCTATAACCATATCTTTAACCGTTAGCATTACATACTAAATGATTCCGTTATGCTAAACAATTTTTGGAAGATGCTTATGATCAATTACTTACAAACTGGATATGTTTCTCACTTCTATCAACCATGCTTTACAGTCCGGAAATAATACAAAACGAAATTTTGCGTAGTATACTCGTCCTTTGATACACATAAAAATGTCCTACCTGACCCATAAGTTAACTAAAGTGAAATGTAGGTGCGGCTGGTAAACAATTATTTCATTCCCCGTGGTCAATGCATATCGTCTATTATGTTATATGTTTAACTTGTGTTACATACGCTTGAAACCTCTCGGGAGGGGAGAGGATGTTTCAACTATTTTCTGGGATCTCCTGTCCAGTTGTTACCAAGTCCTTTTCATTCAGGATGTCTGCTTCCGATTCCCAGTACAACGTGTTCTTGAGTCTTCCTCTCCCTTTTTTCATCAGGATTCTAGATTATAGCTTGCCTAGCGATATAATTTGATGGTTTCTGCGATGTATGTCCTATGCACCTCCTGCGTCTTTTCCTAATTTCCTCTTCCATTGGAATTTGGTTTGTTCTCTCCCACAGTAATTTGTTGTTATTTACTTTGTATACTCTAATTATTTTTTAAAAGGGAATAAATTAACACATCACTTGAATTTTTTGCATGTTTCTTTTGATGATCATGAAGAATAATACACCTACAACTATAATAGATCTTCGAAGTGAGTTGGATGCATCACAAGCACGTTTAGTTGAAGCTCAAGCACGTCTACTAGCTAATGAAGCTGAACGTATTCAGATATTGAAATCATGGCAAAATGAACTGATCAAGCAATCTCAATTAATTAATGCAAGTAAAGCGGTCTGTAATAATTCACCAATTCCTCAATTTTCATCTAATTTACATTTAACAAGTACAGAAAGTAATTTACACTGTAATCCTGATGAAAATGACTTTAATGAAGGTGGACCTAGATCAATATCAGTAATACCTTTACTAAATTCAAGCGGATTGAGATCACAAAATTACTCCGAAAGTATCTATGATTATGATGATAGTGAATTGATGAATAATACTGAACCAAATAAACAATACATTACTGATACAAATATTCAATCATATAATAGTAATGGGATTAATCGAAATTTTGGCTTACATGCATCATCTCCTAGCTCATATATAAAGTCATTAAGGTAAGTGTTATCCGTTTCTGATTGTTACTGCAATAATACAAGTCACCTAATCATAAAATAGTGAGTAAGAATGTTCTTAATGCTATTTACCTTACTGACATACACCTATAGTCCACCAAGAAGAAGTAAAGGCCATCTATCAGGATTCTTCAACCAACTCTGTCTTAGGCAATCCATTCCAGTTACTATTCATCCTTTTCATGTCTGCTTCCAATTCTCGGCTCAGTGAGTTCTCTAGCCTCCCACTTTTCATTTTCCCTTCAGAATTATAAGTTAGGTCTTGTCTAGTATTGCAGTTTGATGATTCCCGAAGAGTATGTCCTATCCACTTCCAACGTCTTTTCCTAATTTCCTCTTCAACTTGAAACTGGTTGGTTCTCTCCCACAGTAGGTTGTTGTTGATGGTATCCTGTCGACAAAGGACATTGAGTACCTTGAATATAAAATTGTTTTTAAATACTTGTACTTATTTGATGATGGTTGTAGTAGTTCTCTAAATTTCAGGGACATATGTCGTTGCATTTTCGTCATTTTGGCATACGCTCCCACTGATTGTTGCCTGGATGAAGTGAAAGATGCCACAGAAAGCTTTGTGAACTTCATCAAAAAGCTAAACACTCGGAAGTAGTACTAGTAGCAAGTAACTTTAATGCCCAAGTAGGTGGCTTAAATCAAACAGAAAGACATTTAGGTGAACATTTTAGTATTCCGGCTCAGCGAACAGATAATGGTGACCGTCTGCTGCAACTGCGCTCAGACAATCGTTTATCTTTAACAAGCACTAATTTTAAACATAAGGAGAGATATCGTCCAACATTAGAGTTGAACTCAACGTCACCTATGGCGAAGGTGAGATATCCATCTATCAATAAAAGGATGGGTATACTGCGCGGCGGTTCGTTCCGTTCTACTTTACGGCTGCAAAATGTGGCCATTCAGAGTATATGATACTTGTAAGTTACTAGTATTTGACCACAGATGTCTTAGAAATATTGCTCGCATCTGCTGGAATCACCGGGTAAGTAGTAGTAAGGCTAGATGGGGATGATGAGGTCGCGAATCTCCATCGACTGAGATGGTTGGGCCACGTGTTACGTATTCCTGAATCCCGATTACCACGACACGCAATGCTGACTAGTTTTGGAGACGGTTGGCCAAACAGAAACGTTGCATTGGTCCATAAAGTCATTAACTTCTGATCTGAGCCATGTTGATAGATGCAGACTACTTGGTTGGGGTCCGCGCGGCTATCATAATCAATGGTTGGAGACTGTGGGTGACATGGCTCAGAATCGATCACAATGGCGTAGGTGTATACACTTTTCGTCTTCCCTTAAACCGTGAGGCTAAAATTACTTTATAGCTTCCTTTCTACCTGTATCATATCATTATATAGTTTTTTTTTCACCATTGATTTAACTACCTCGATGAATTTGGTGGTCTTGTTATGGTAATGAGGTGTGGCAACTTTTACCAATGCATATATGTGCTTGGTTCTACGTTGTAGCTGACTGACTGATTTCCTTCTCTTGCAGCTTTTACCGCTGTCATTGCTAGGTCTTCTACGTATTTCTGCTTGTTGACGCTAACCAGAAAAAAAGTTCTTATTATGAACTGTTAAAAATAATGTTGGGAATCTCAGTAATAAATAATCGGATAGTTTGCTTTGATAGTTCTAAGTATTGTTTTAAAAACTAGATTCACTAGTTGATATTTATCTAATTTCGTCTAATATTCAAATCGTTACATGATCTACTTGTTCATCTCAATTCATGTTGTGAAAATCAACTTTTTCTAACCGGTTGAAATAATTTATTTTTGATAATTTTCAAGTATGATAGCTATTTAAAGTAATTAGTCCCTTTGATAAGACGAATATTACCAGAACTATGCGATATATTAGCGCAATACATTTCGAACTATTTGATTACATATATACTTATTGTATTGCTCTTATAACATCATTCATTTTTAAAAAATACAGATCACATACCAATCAACCTCGTATGGGAGCGTCTGCAGTTGTCACAAACTTACACGACTATCACGGGGCACCACCAATGAGTGATTATCTTCAGTCGACAATGCCACGAAGTAGAATAGTAACCAATCGGGGTTATCAATTACACAATACTACTACAACCATTACATCACCAACTAACACGGAATTAGACGAATTCTGTCGAATATCACGTAGTCCTTCTACACCGGGTTTATCTAACTCAAACTTCACACATACTCCTCGTGTAGATCCTGCTGGTGATATGGACAAAGAGTTGAATTCAGCAGACAATTCAATTGACCCTGTTACTAATGACGAAGAATTCGCTAGACAAATTCAAGCTATTGTACATGAGAACAATCAACATTTATATTCATAATAACTAAATTCACAAATGTAATGAGGCATATCATCCTCCTTTCTTTCTAAATGCACAAATTGCGACGACAACAACAGCAATACTACTACGACTACTAAATATACTATTTGATATGTAATTTCTGATTCATTTGTCACGGAAACAATAATTTATATTTTTCTTTACTCACATATCAAACCTTTTGCCCCTCCCCCCTCTACAAAAATATAAACAATAACGAAAATAAGAACAAAGGAAATTCATTCTCTTCCCCCCTTCTATCTCTATGGTAATTTATAAATAATTACTTGATATATATATATATATATATTACTTTTTACATAAACATGCAAGTGAACTTTCTATATATTTTGTTTATCATTTATTTATATGAAACTGTTCACTACCGCAACCACTATCAACTACAATGACTAAACCGGCACAAATATTTCTCTCTTTTTTTGTATAGATTATTGATTTATTGACTTCATATGAATATAATATTCTTTTCTTTGTGTTATTGAGGCGACAAAAAAAATCATGATATGAATATTCTTTGTACAACAAACAACAACATTCATCAAAATAAATTAGTTTACATTCTCTTTACACGAAATTTTCGATTGAATTTTGTGATGGCGGAGAAGATTTGTAGCCCAGCTGGATGATTTTCATGGAGTTTTGTTCTCTGAGCTGGATGGTTTGGTCGTGGAGATTTCATCATTCTTCTGAACGACATCATCAGCACAAACTTCAGATAGAGGTGAAGTGTTCGAATTTCTCCATATGTGTTTTACAGCTTGTTCTATACACCTCGACGTTGATTGGTTCTTATTGAACAAAAATCAAACCAATGGGAGACAACCAAAACAAAGGAGTAAACAGTGACAAATTTAAGGTCAATAAGAACCAATCAACGTCGAGATGTACAGAACAAGCCGTGAAACGCATTTGGAGGAATTCGAACACTTCACTTCTATCTGAAGTTTGTGCTGATGATGCCTTTCAGAAGAACGATGAAAGCTCCACGAACAAACCATCCAGCTCAGAGAAAAAAACTCCATCAAGAATGAATTTTGTTTTGTTCTTTTTCTTTCTTAATCGGTTCCATTATATGGAGTATGAGTTGATTAAATTTTAATGTTAATATACATAGTGTGATCATTTCCTTGACCTCACCCTAGCCGAAACGGGGAGCCGACTCGATACATTGTCCGTTTACTTGACTACCCGACGGCAAGTTCTCGTGAACTGATGGATATAGGCATAGCACTAAGTATGAGGGTAGAAGCACTTTTAGAATGGTTCCTTGCAAAAACTCGGAAGGATAGGGACACACGTCGTTGTCTTTTCATCATTTCGGCCTACGCTCCCATTCATTCATCCAAAAAATTAGTCTACTTTGTTTACATGAAGTTTTCGACTGAATTTTGTTCTTTTTCTTCTTAATACGTTCCATTATATGGAATATGAGTTGATTAAACTTTAATGTTAATATGCATAACATTTTAAATGAGAGAGATTCAAACAGCCGTTGTTTCTTGTTAAAATAGATACTAAGCGTTGCTGAAACAAAAACTACAAACTTGTCCTTATTCTATTAGCCTCAAGCACCATGGATACTTCGGTTCCTTGGTATGAGGATTATTTATTTAAACACATAAACATTAGTACAAATAGATATGCTCCACATAAATCCTTCCATTTTTTGTGATGGATGGGATACTGCCCAGGTGCCCAAACCGAAGCAAGTGGTTTTCTTAGGGGGCCACACCCCAAGCCTTCAACCTAAAGGTCTGATCCACAAGGCAACGTTAGGGGATGTAGTCACATGATAACCGGTGATCAACGATTGGTTCATACGCCATTTGTTCCTTCAGGATACTGGAGCCCATGTGCACCATTGGTTTGCAATCAGGGTTTTCCAACTCCCCGAGGCGGACTATCCGTGTCCACAAACACGATTAAAGCGCCGGACATTCGCTTTTCGTCCTCTCATTTTCGTAAGCAACACCCCCGCCACGAGAAGGCAATGAGTAGAACTTCCCTGGCAGCGGCTATATACGCGCGGCCATGTGAGAGCATTTCGATAGGGAGAGCGGACTCTTCACTCTGCCGTATCAGGTCATTTGGGAGCTTAGTATAAGGAAGTTGGAATTGTTCCTTCTAGTCAAAAGGCTTTTCTTATATTGTCACCTAATCAGTTCGTTGTCAATGTACGGTTTAAGATAAATTTGTGTTGGCTCAAGTTGATCTGTTATATGTCAGCTGATCTTTTAAAAACATCATAATGAACTGTAGATAGCATAAATCTTCTCTTATTAGATTTCTTTCAAAACTGAAAAAAGACTAACACGATACCGTTTATCTTACTTTCCAACCCATAGATTGAGAATAAATATCATTCGTAAATGAGATTTATGATGTCCAAAAAAAAAGAGATACAATAGGGAATAATTTCATAGTTAGTCATTACTTTAAGGAATATGATTGTTATGTTGTGACTTTCTTTTACTAAACAACTAGTCTGAATTCTGAATGATTGTATTACTAAGAATTTAGCTTGATAATACTAAGAGTACTTGTCATAGAAATATTAAAAAATTGTCATTTTTGTATACTATGCATACATGTAAATACTGAGAATTAATACATATGAATTGTATAACGTTGCATACTGAAACCATGAAGTATACAGTATCAAGTTTGAGTAAATTATATCAAGTTGATATAAACTAGAAGTGAGAGTGTTCTCCATTCGCATTGACATGATATCTATCACCATTGTAATTTAATCTTGTTGTGTTGTTAACGTGGAGATTATACTGTTTTTTTTATCTACCTCTATCAACTTTAAAGTGTCCAACAACAAAATTGCATTTCTACGTTACGATGAAAACAAGATTAGAAATGTCACTATTTCAGAAAAAAATTTTAGTTTAGAAGCAAACAAACCATCAGTATGAGGTTGTGGAGATTATTAAGTTTTTGATTGAGATCATGAACCGATTGTTGTAAGACCACCATTGAAAAACAGGAAGTATTGGACGGCTATTTCGTCCTATTGTGGGACTCCTTAGAAATTCACATCCAAGATCCTGCTTGCAGGATTTGGACCCAGAGCCTTCGGTCTCGCGTGTGTGTTTAACTTCCAGATCACTGAGCCGGCATCCAACGATGTTAATGTCTAACCAAACTGACGGTCTACGGAGTCAGTCATAAGCTGATTGGTTCAAGGAAGTTCAGCTGTCGATCATCAGATCTTAGCTTTATAGTTACAGACTAGTTTAAACACACTGTGAATAACACGACACTGATGATATCAGTGTGAATACATCGACACACGATGGTGATTTTACGTTTCAGACTGGATGAGCTAGAACATCTAAAACTAGTTCAAACGAACAGATAATTTCACCATTATTTACTGTCAGATGATAGATATACAACTCATATTTTATGTGATCTAATGGATTAGATTTCTTTTCCAATCATTTCAAAGTGAAAATCGGTAACAGAAATAGTTTTAGCGAGACTATAATTTATGGGCGAACCAATCACGTATAAGACAACAGATCTCGAATTTTGGCACGAACTTCACTCATCCATTTTGCTGAAGAGTCTTGACATTATAGCTAATGTCAATTCATGATCAAAACCCGAAGTCGAATTCCTAACCTTAATCACCAACTGTGAATCATAATGGTAATTCCTCACACAGGTTTATAACCATCATTTGATCCTGGTTATTAGGCAGACACTCTCAAGGTCACTTTAGTGTCGTTCAACGGTTGTCCATAAATAATAGTTTCACCGTAGTTTTTGGTCAATTTAAAAGGTCTAGTCAATATTGAATTTCAAAGTGAACCAATTGTTATTCAGTCAGTTAGCTACATCATAGGACCAGGCACATATATGCATCGGTCCAAGTTGCCATACCTTATTAGCACAGCAAGATGAATACCGGATTCATAGTAGTAAAGTCAGTGGTGGTAATATATAAAAAAAAGATTGCATATAAGGATATAGTACAGGAAGAAATAATTAGTTCGTAGAAAGAAAGATATGAAGCAATTTTAATCTCTCAGTTTAAGGGAAGACAAAGAGTGTATACACCAACACCATTGTGATCGATTCTGAGACATGTCACCAACAGTCTCCAACTATTGGTTAGGACAGTCACACGGACCCAAACCAAGTAGTCTACATCTACCAACACGGCTAAGACCAGGAAGTTAGTGACCTTGTGGACTGATGTCACGTTTTGGTTTGACCACCCCTAACTTTCTTCCAACCATCCTCAACACCGGTTAGCAATGCACGTCGTGATTATCAGTGTCCAGGCATACGTAACACGTGGCCCAATCATCTCAGTTGTTGAAGATTCACAACCTCATCAACTGATTTACCATCATTTCCTAATACCCTGCGTCTAACCTCACTATTACTTACCCGGTGATCCCAGCAGACGCCAGCAATATTTCTAAGGCATCTGTGGTCAAATACTAGTAGCTTACGGGTGTCTTTTACTCTTAAAGGCCATGTTTCGCTGCCGTAAAGTAGAACAGAATGGACTGCCGCTCAGTATGCTCGTCCCTTAATTGACAGACGAATATCTGGCCTTCACCATAGGTGACATAAGTTGGCAAAAGCCAAACGAGCTTTTCAAATCCGTGCTGAAATTTCGTCAGACATCAATCCATTAGGGCTGATCAGACTTCCAAGATAAGTGGAGCTGTCAACGCGTTCAACTACTTCACTCCCTATCCTTAGTTCAGGTGTTGACGCAGGCCAGTCCTGAAGCAACAACTTGCATTTAGAGGGAGAGAAGCGCATTCCAAACATTCTGGCATTGTTGCTTAGTGCTACCAGAAGACTCTGCATTTGATCAGCGTCTTCATCAAACAGGACTGTTATCTGCGTATTCTAAGTCGATAAGTGGACCTCCTGGAAGGAGATTAATACCCGAGAATTGTTATCATCACCATTTGAACTATCAGTTTGTGTCGAAATATTTTCCTTATTTTAATAATTAAGAAATAAACATTTCCATGTTCAGTCAGCTACAACGTAGGACCAGGCACATATGTGCATCGGGACAACTGCTTGAGGTCAGTCACACACGACCTTTTTGTGAGTAATTTTCGTGTTAACTCCGTATTTGTTGAGGTAGCAACAACGATCCATATTGAACTCTATAGAAAATAATCTGTTTATATTTCTAACAAAAATGAATGATTTCATACATTTATACAAAAGAAGTTTTCACTGTAAATTTCATAATTTTTACAGAATTTCTACAAAACAGTATTTACAAAATGAAACATCTTCATGGAATCAGCACAGAAAAGGGTAAACATACATATTTAATTCATAAATATTCCTCAAAAATTGTTTATAAAACAAAGATTTTTCAAGTGAATATCTGTTTGTAAACGTAATTGACAATATTCCAAACTTAATGGTATATTATCAATTGGCATGGTACTTGCTTTATTCACTATTGATCTCCATTCAGCAGTACGATGTGCAATATCAAGATTATTTGTTAAATCTTTTAAAAATACAGATAATTCAGGAATTCGTTTATACATTGTACATTCAATAAGTTGAGTTATTTGATTGATAAGATATTCTGTTTCATCAATTAAATAATTGAATAAATCAATTATTGATTTTTGTACATTAATTGTTTTATTTGATATATCACTATCTAATAATGATTGAGTATAAGGAACAAAATGAAATTCATCGACATTATTTCGAGTAAACAATACTTGATCTAATAGATTCAATAATTTACGTGAACTAAAACAAACACAAAAAAGTGAATAGAAACTCCACTATGAAAGTGAATCATTCAAGCAATAGGTAGATAAATAAATATTACATGATTGTAATGAATGTCTTTGATGCTGCCTTCAAGTAATCTCTTTCATATGCCAAGAAATAGATTTATTTAAGCTCCATGAATAATTTGACCGGCTACTTCGAGATTAAAGCTTATGTCCCCGAGGTAAAAAACAAACAAACAAACCCAACTACCATTCAGCTAATTGGCTGGATGGTGAACTGTATGCTAGTATAAAGTAGTAACCGGTACACAGCGATTAGGAGGTAGAAAAAAAATCTATGCTTCAATAATTCCTGCTTATTGAGATATGATGTTATTCAGTTTAACAAACATTGTCTGGTAAAGTTTTATCATCATTGAGAATCACAAAATTATAACAGAACTTGTATTTGAGTATAGTACCACTGACATTACGTCATAACCCCGTTTTTTCATAGCTCAAGGTTCAAGCAAACTTTATGATAAAAACACTTTGTTGATGCTAGGGTTAGATGGAAAGGAGTGGAAAGGTGGTTTGGATATATAACACAGCTTTATTGCATGAATTATAGATGAGTTCCGTCATTTGATTTTTTTTTTTGATTTTATTTCTCACTTCCCATTACTGAATATGGGTAGTGTAAATGTAAATGTTTCCTTTTTGAAATGAATCACATATTAACGACAAACAATAATGGTTAACTGCAGTATCATCTCAAAAACTAACCATTCAGTTGGTAGATAAGTTTATTTTCTATATGGGTCTAGCGCATAACGTCTACATGGGTTTGAATTTTACCACATCACTACTAACCAATTGGAATGCTAGTAAACGCTTGAAATATTGACGGTCTAACCCCTTTTTATTGTTGTTTTAATGGGAAGAGTCAGCTCCCCCTCTCGAAATGCTCTCACATGGGCACGTGCATACAAGCACTAACAGGGAAGTCCTACTCACTACCTTTTCGTGGCATTACTATTGTCCAGAAATTGACAAGACGAAAAGCGAATGTCAGGCGCTTTAACCGGGTTGGTGGATATGGATGATCCATTTACGGAAGTTGGAAAACCATGATTCCAAACTAATGATGCTCCAGGATCCTAAAGGAACAAATGGTGAATGAACCTATAGTTCATCATCACCTGCTACCATGGGACTACATCTAACGTTGCTCCACTGCGTAGCTAAGAGTATATTTCAGGAACAACTAGGAAAACAGTTAGGCAGCCATGTATGTGATGCCCACCCCGAGGCAGCATGGAATGATATCCGAAAAGCAGCAGTGATATCTACTAGTAAGGTAAACCAGAAGGTTAGGGAGCAACACTGGATCTCAGCAGCATCTATCGCACTAATAGATGCTCGGAAACTCATTCCACCTGGCTCTGAACATAATAAAGAGCGGAGTCAGCTTAAGCACAAGCTGACAAGAAGTCTACGCAATGATCGCGAACAGTGGTGGGTAGCGAAAGCAAGAGAGATGGAAAAGGCAGCGGCAATAGGTAATAGCAGACAATTGTCCAGACTCGTTAAGGAAACCGGAATTAGGAACCCGACCGTTAGCGAAACAATCTCAGAGAAAGATGGACATATTATTCATTCTCAATCCAGGAGATTGGATCGATGGGCAGAACACTTTAGGGATCAGTTCAACTGGCCTTCAGCCACACTTCGGTTTCCCACGATCTCTAGTCAACCTGAATGGAAAGTTAATGTAGGTCCTCCGTCCCTTTACGAAGTTGAAAAAGCCATAGGAAATCTGAAACGAGGGAGAGCAGCAGGCCCTGACAGGTTTACTCCTGAGATTTTTAAGGATGGTGGTCCAGTATTAGCAATGAGACTAACCGAGGTCTTAGGTAGAATTTGGGAACTGGACGTAATCCCATCTGACTGGTCTCAATCACTGATTGCGCCAGTCTATAAGAAAGGACAAAAGTCCTCTTGTGACAATCACAGAGGAATCAGTTTGACTAATATAGTATCTAAAATATTAGCCTCAATAATACTTCGACGCCTAATCAAAGCTCGTGAAGAGCAGACTAGAGAAAACCAGGCTGGTTTTCGACCTGGACGTGGTTGTATAGATCAGATATTCACACTACGTCAGGTTCTAGAACACAGACACTCGTTCAGACGCCCCACAGTGGTAGTATTTCTCGACCTTAAGACGGCATTTGACTCTGTAGATCGTGAGGTTTTATGGCAGTGTTTGTCACTGAAAGGAGTACCAAAGAAGTACATTAAGCTTGTAGAGGCTCTCTACTCGAACACAACTGAACTGGTCGAGTGAGAGCTTATGGCGAACTGTCATCAGAATTGATTACCTCAAGTGGTGTTCGTCAGGGCTGCCCACTCTCCCCATTCTTGTTCAACTTTGTGGTCGACGTACTTTTAGAGATAACACTTTCCTCATCTAAATTTACAGGGGTTGAACTTCTACCGGGAGATTCACTTGTTGACTTAGAATATGCTGATGACATCGTTTTATTTGGTGAAGATGCTGACAAAATGCAGAGTCTTCTGACCACTCTAAGCAACAATGCAAGCATGTTCGGGATGCGATTCTCCCCCTCGAAATGCAAAATGTTGCTTCAGGATTGGGTTACATCGACACCCGAACTAGTGATAGGGAGTGAAGTAGTTGAGTGTGTTGACCGCTTCACTTATCTTGGGAGTCTCATCAGCCCTTGTGGTCTGGTGTGTGACGAAATCTCAGCACGGATACAGAAGGCTCGACTAGCTTTCGCCAACTTGCGTCATTTATGGCGTAGGCGAGATATCCGTCTATCAACCAAAGGACGTGTTTACTGCGCAGCAGTTCGTTCCGTCCTACTTTATGGCAGTGAAACATGGCCGGTAAGAGTAGAGGATATCCGTAGGTTACTAGTATTTGATCATAGGTGTCTTCGAAACATTGCTCGTATATCATGGGACCATCGAGTAAGTAACACAGTTGTTAGGAAATGGGTACTAGGTAAGGATGGCAAATCAATTGATGAAGTAGTGAAACTTCATCAGTTGAGATGGCTGGGACACGTGTTACGTATGCCCAACGACCGACTACCTCGACGTGCTATGTTCAGTGGTATAGGAGTAGGTTGGAAGAAAGCTAGAGGCGGCCAAACCAAAACATGGCACAAGTCCATGAAGTCACTGACAAGTGCACAGAGTGAGTCATGTTGGTAGGTGTAGACTACCTGGTTGGGGACCGCGAGATGATAGCAACCGATGGTTAGAGACCCTGAATGACATGGCTCAAAATCGTTTGCAATGGCGCAGGTGCATCCACTCTTTGTGTTCTCCCAAATTCTGATTTTCTGAACTCTTCATGTCAATTCCTTTTTCTCTTTCCAAATTTACTTCACTGGATTATACTCTTTAAATAACATCTCCAAACCCTAATCTTCCCGATTACTGCTTATACTCTTGCTACCTCTACCACTACGGGATTTGAATCGACAACTGCATCTCTGTGCCAAGGTGGTGTGGCAACTCGAACTGATGTACATACGTACGAAGTTCTACGTTGTTACTGACTGACTGCTCCACTGCGTTGTGGACCAGACCACTAGGTCGAAGGATTTGGATGTGTCCCCTTAATGAAACCACCTGTTTCAATATGGGCACCCGTGCAGTATCCCAGCTCTTACACAAATCGAATGATTTATGTGGAGCATATATATATATATATATATATATATATATATATATATATATATATATTTAAACACATAAACATTGGTACAAGAGGGCACCAAATACATATGCGCCACATAAATCATTCGATTTGTGTGAGGGCTGGGATACTGCCCGGATGCCCAGACCGAAGCAGGTGGTTATCTTAGGGGGCCACACCTCGAGCATTTGACCTAAAGGTCTAACCCACAAGGCAGTGGAGCATCGTAAGGAGATGCAGTCCCATGGTAGCCGGTGACCAACCATTGGTTCATACGCCATTTGTTCGCGCAGGATACTGGAGGCCATGTGCACCGTTGGTTTGGGATCCGTTTAAAGCACCGGACATTCGCTTTTCGTCCTCTCATTTTCGTAAACAACACCCCCGCCACGAGAAGGCATTGAGTAGGACTACCCTGGCAGAGGCTGTATACGCGTGGCCGTGTGAGAGTATTTCGAGAGGGAGGGTGGGCCCACCCCACTCTCGGCCATACCAGGGTATTTGGGGGCATATATATATATATATATATATATATATATATATATATATATATATATATATATATATATATATATATATATATATATATATATATATATAAAGGCTCAAATACATACATAGTGAATGTGTCCATTTATGAATTAGGTATATATATATAATGGAAGATCTAAACAACAAAATGTTTTACACTTGCCTCGAACGAATTTCAATAATTATTGGATTAGATATACACCAATTCATATTAACATATAAACATATACCATTAAAAATACCATTAGTAATTAAATATAATAAATGTTTATTGAATTTATATACATTCCATGTACAAAATTTATTAAGTTTAACTTCTAAATTATTGATCATTAATTGTTGCTTAGCAACTATTAAATGAGGATCAAATTTATTATCCCTATTATTATTATTTTGAATCGTGTATTGTTTATAAAATGGATAGATACAACATAAGGGGAAATAATGAATCGATTTTAATAACATTAATGAGAAATAATTTTCTAGATTATAATAATTATGAATAAAATTATGAAATGAGAAAATTAATGGATTATATAAATGTAATAAACATGAATTTGAACTATTCATTACATGTACATTTAAATGAATAATAACATCGTCATCATCATGATTTGGATCATAATAATTGAATAATAGATCATCTGATGTATAAGTAAATAAATTCAAATCTATTCGTTGATCAACAATATTTTGTAAATTGATTATTATTTTAGGTGATAACCAACAACTAGATATATTATTCAATGAATTCATTATAATATTTGGATAAAGTGATACAATTAATGGATCTTCTAAATGTTTACTACTATTTTTCTCATCAATTTCAATAGATAATTTAAGATAGATTAACCAACGAATAGTTCTATTTATTGAATTCATTGAATACATTGGTATATTAATTAATAAAGGAGGTTGATGAATAAAAAAATTTGGTAACCAATCAATATCATTATTATTATCAATATTAAATGGTGAATATGTCCAAGAAGTTATACTACCAGTAGAGTTACTTGTAAGTAGAGATGAAATATTTATACGTTGATTATCTCTAAGAGTAAATAAGTTTGTAGGACAAATTCTTGAAGTATGATCTGATTCATTGTTATATTTATTATTTAATAGAATAAATGATGCTTGAAAACATTGTTTTATCATCAATGTATCCAAATATAGAGAATTGGTCAATTCTTTAATACTGAATTCAGGATTCTAAATTAAACAAAAGTATTAAGAAACAGACAATATGATTAGACGGTTGATGGATATATATGAATAAATGTACACTATGCATTCATTACAGCCTACTGTGGGGGAGAACAAACCAGCTACCAGCTGAAGAAGAAATTAGGAAAAGACGATGGAGTTGGTGGACAGGACATACATTACAGAAATCACCAAACTGAATCACGAGGCAAGCCCTAACTTGGAATCGTGAAGGGAAGCAGAAAAGACGAAAGCCAAAAAAACACATTACGTCGGGAAATAGAAGCAGATATGAAAACGATGAATAACAACTGGAAAGAGCTGGGAAAGATTGCCCAGGACAGGGTTGGATGGAGAATGCTGTTGAGCGGCTTCTAGTCCTCCGCGAGGAGTAACAGACGTAAGTAAGTAAGTATGCATTCGTCATTAATTTCTAAATGTTGATCGAGTCCTATCGATAAGATTTGTGATGTGGTCATCATCAGAGTAAGTGACTACCTACAATTGCTTAACATCTCATAATGTCGAAGAAGTCGAGTCATTTAGACTAGTGTCAATATTACAACCTGATCAGTAGAGTATAGTCGACACTAAAGGATTAAACAAATATGAGATTGATCACTACTCAGTGATCAATCAATTGTACAGTTAATTACAGGTGGACCATTGCAATAGTTGATAATTATTAACTCATATCAACTACTGACCGACATTGATAGTACCATAAAGCATAAGCATTTAGAATTTATCTACTATATACCAAATGACATTTTAAGATTGGATGTGATAAAAATAAAGTCTCCAAGTATATTTCATGAATATTCTACATGATTACGGTCAGTTCGTTTGGGGTTTCCGAAAATATTCTGCACGGTATATTCATAGTAGATAATGATGAATGTAGTTAATGAAGTTCTCAGAGAACAAAGATTAAAACAGTTATTACTCATTGAGGAAACACAAATTACGACTACATAGTTATTAAGTGCTGGAGATAACTACAGAACAAACAAACTGTCATAAACAATCACCATATTGATAGAAGTATGTGAATGATAGATAAAATGTATCTAATGATAATAGTACTTACCGTGAATAGTGCAACTGCTTTTTCCATCTCACCCAGGTAGAATATCACTGAAATATATTGAAGAATTACCACACAATGGATAAGAAGTGTGCTGTCTGAGGTGAATGGAAAAAGAAAACGTTCTTGAAAGTGTTATGAAGCATGAAGTTTTATAAGCAGATAGAAGTCTAATCGAACTTTCCTTACTGTTAATATGAACAGTATTTTATCACAAAAAGAGGACGGGCTACAAAATTAGCTTGAGTAAATAATACATTGGGACAAAAAAGAGAATTTAATCGAACTAGATATTTTTTAATATGTCATTCTTTGATAATAAGGATAGAAGGACGGTTGAGTTGAATCAATCGCTTGACCTTGTTTTCCAGTGGAAACCCAGCTTCTCTTCAGAAATATTCACTAATGGGTCTGATACCACACGTTCTGTTAGGACTTTCCAGTGATTGACTACTTGATGAGAGATATAAGTAGCATCTGATATCATTGTTGAAACCCTGTCTTTTCCTACTTAGACGGATACACGCTTAAGCTCGTGATGCGAAAATATGACGTAAATATAACAATAAATAGATCAAAACTAGATAAACGTGAGCACAGTTGGGGTTCCCTGGGGATTCTAGTAGCTAAATATGTGGGTTGGACCTAGATGATCTGGATAGCTACTTGGTATTAGTCAAATAGTTTTAGGCAGAATAGAAGTTTTTGCTTAATGGACCTCTGTATAGAATAGCAGTGGATTATAGTTGCCTCCAGGTAGAAACCTATGTATATTGAACGGGCAAAAGGAAAATACTATAAAATTACAATGCAATATTCTCCTGAGTCCATAGGAATATATCAAGTTTCCTCTTGAAAAACTCCTGAGGAATTGCTTAAACCACGTCAGCCAGGAACTGACTGCTCGTAAACAATGGAATCCATGCCCATAACTCAGTTTTCCGTGTTGTACCTCGAATTTCCGGGTTTTAGCTCGAACGTGCTTACACATGAGTTTTAAAGGATCCTCTGGAACGTTTTCCATAATATAGTTAGTTAAAAGAACATCTATGAGTTGCCTATGCTCTAGCGGATATAAATTTAGTGATTTAAAGCATTCTTACGAAGCAAAGATGGATGGTGGCTAACAGAGGAATCCAGAACGTGCGTTTCGTTCAATATGGGACTCGTCAGTTGCATGCACTTGCATTCCAGAGTCCATGTTCATTCTGGGACTAGAAGCCAGTACCGTTCGCTTCAAATACCATTGTGTTATCTACTTGGTTACTGAATCCTGATAGCCACTTCATTGTGTAATGAGGTGGAGTTTAAATTCACTAAATGTTTAGGACTATAATTGATCTGTCGCTTATTGGCACATGTGCATACTGAGCGTATTGCCTCGATACTGTCTTAAGTCACAAGCACCTGTTACTTGCAATTCATAGCTGAATGTGCTCTAAAATGAAGTCATCAGTTAAGGAGATTGGGTTGTGATAGATGACACCGAGTATAAACGTATAACATCCAGTAGTGGGATCACAGATAATGACTTCACAAGTTCCACTATTATAGGATTCGCAAGCAAAGGAGCGGATATTTATATTATTGGCTATGTATAAAACGACGCCACCTACTTTTCTACATCTATCTCTATCACTTCTTATGTAGTGGTATCCGGATGATTCTGGAGTAATGTCGAAGTGTTTAAGGGAATGTCCTGAAGTGTTAAGGACGCTGGCGAAAAGGACATAAAAACTGTAAATTTTCGGGTTGTAAGGATTCGACAGAGAATGATGCCGAAGCCAATTAAATAGGCTTCGGATCTGTTACACTAATGCCCGAAGCTTACTCAAATAAGCGATCGGAACTAGGTGTACAAATTGACTCTACAAAGCCAGACATAATCGCAGTCACAGAAACCTGGCTGACACAGTCTATAGATAGTATGGAGCTTGATTTCGAGGGCTGTACGTTAGCAAGGGCCGACAAAATACAATAGCGTAAAGGAGGGGGAATAGCTCTATTCATTAGGAATGCCATTATCGACAACGTATCCCATAAGAATGGGACGTGTGAATTAGTTAGTTGCCGCTTGAAAACCAAGGGACGAGAACTGCTGATTGGTTTGGTCTATCGTAGTCCAAGCTGTGAGGTAAATGAGGTCCTGCTAAGCAGTCTCAATACTTGGTCACAAAGTGGTAGATGTCTAGGGACTTTAATGCACCTATGGTAGACTGGGATAATCTGCGAACTGAACCGTCAGAAAATTCCTTCGAGCAGGAACTAGTTGATGCGGTTATCACATGTGCCCTAGTGCAACATATGAAAGAAGCCACTAGGTACGACCCGAACACTGAATCATCCTTACTAGATCTTACATTGACTCACTATGAGGATGACGTTGCGAACCTCTATTACATGCTACTCCTAGGTAAGTGATCACGCAGTTTTAAATTTCGACTTCCATATAACTGTCAATCACGAGCACGCGTTAGCTCAATCCAGATCTAACGTCTGGAAAGCAAACATACTAGATATCATACACTCAGCATCGTTAGTAGATTGGACTATAGACTCAGAGTCCTCAATTTAAACGGCTTGGGACGCATTTCGAAATTTATACTTGAAATTTACCGCACCCCTCATTCCTTGGACTATACCAAGGAGGCCGAGAAACTCTCCACCATGGTTCAGTAAGGAGGTCCGCATCCTTCTCCATAAGAGAAGAAAAATGTGGGATATATTTGGGTTATTGCGGACTGATGAGACAAAATCTCAGTATCGAAAAGCTCGGAATACCTGTGCATCGACCCTCCGTAATTCTAGAAAGTCGCGCGAAGAAAAAATTGTTAAGGAATCCATAGAATGTTCTCAACGCTTGTATTCCTATATAAACCAAAGGACAAAATGAAGAGGAAATATTCCTGTACTATGGGTAGACAGTACTGCCGCATCATTACAGGACGACGACTTTGGTAAGAATTTCATGCAATTGGTTCCCTTTATGAATTTAAATAAAGCAAGAACAAATATTGGTGCAGAATAGTATGAATTCATATTATTTCGAGGTTTCTCGTCAGCTGCTTACAAACCAAAAAATGTGATAGAATTTTACATTGAGATAGAGTGAAAACAAATGACATAGATGAGTGTAAATAACTGGGTTACAATAATAACTATATATATATATATATATATATATATATATATATATATATATGCTAGAACAGGTCAGAGGTCAAAAGGAATTAATTCGGGTTGGGTGGTGTAATAATAGAATTGAATAATCATAAGATAGGTTACGTAATAATAATTAAATAGAATATGAAAAGTTAAGATAATTTAGGAGGATCAGGTGGTGGAAATGCGTAAATAATAATGTGGTTTAAGAATTATGTAATAGGGGAGGAATATAAATATTTTTAAGTAAATAAAAATAAAATAATAATAATAATAATAAAGGGTTACCAGGGTAGTGATAAGCTAATTAACGTCTCTTTTTGAATGCATAAGTCAGGTTTAAGTTTTTTGATCATAATAGCTTCAGCAAAACGGAGGGTGGTCGTACTTCTTTGTCTATTGATAACTTTGAAAGCATGAGGAATGTCGATGGTGTGCCCGGTGTCAAGTAGATGTCGAGCTATTGCACTGTTGAAAGCCCTGGTCCCACGCAGCCTCAAGTTTTTGGAACGTGCTCAGAAATGCGGACATGCACTCTTCTCTCAGTTCTTCCAATGTATGTGCTTTGGCACGTACATGTAAATTGGTAGATGCAGTTGGAGCTACTAAGAAAAGAGGGCTTGTCGATTTTGGTTTGTTGAAGTGAGCAGTTCGTTTGCCATACTGTCATAAGTTTTGCTGCTGGGTAGGTGACTTTCAACGCAGAGTTTATTCTTTGATTGATTATTCCAGCGATTTCATCACCTATGAAACGTAAGTGTAAAAAACAGGTTTTTCTTTCTACTCCATCGTATTTTGTATGAGGATTGCTTTTGGCATATTTCTGGATAAATTTCAATGGGTATTCATTATCGCGTAGAACATTAGTAATCAGATTAATTTCATCATTAAGGTATTCTTTTGAACAGATTTTTTGAGCGCGGTCAAAAAGGGTTCGTACAATACCCTTTTTGTAACTCATTGGGCAGAAACTGTGGTAATTGAGATAAAGACCACTCCAGGTAATTTTATGGTGAATATGTCTATGTAATTTACCATCAGATGTTCGTCGGATCCCAACATCGAGGAAATGGAATTTGTCTTCAGCTTCTTGTTCCATAGTAAACTCTATGTCCTCGTGTGCTTTATTAACTAACTTATTAGTCGCTATTAAGGACCAAAAGTTGCCTGTAGACGTAACCTACATTTATTTCAGCAAAGCTTTTGATAAAGTTACGCACAACCGGCTGTTATATAAGCTAAGAAATGTCGGAATCAAAGGCAATCTATTGGTGTGGATAAGACTTCCTAGTTGGGCGCCAACAAAGAGTATGGGTGAACTCAAAGGTATCTAGCTGGGAAACTGTGCTTAGTGGAGTGCCCCAGGGTACAGTTTTGGGGCCAGTGCTATCCCTCTTGTATGTAAATGACCTTCCTCGTCTCCTATCATCATCGGTCTTGCTATATGCTGACGATGTCAAGATATGGAGAACGATACGATGTAAGGGTGATAGCTTAGAACTTCAAAATGACCTGAAGAAGTTATCTGAATGGTCTCAAACATGGCAGTTGCCGATAAATACTTCCAAGTGTGTTGTGATGCATATCGGTCATCAAGGCACAGATACATACACGATGAATAACACTGAGCTACCTGTCGTCCAGACATATAATGACTTAGGAGTTATCGTTAGTCAAGACTTAAAGACTACTGCACACTGCCGTGCAATAGCCGCCAAGGGTTTTAGAACCTTATGGTCAATACGTAGAGCTTTTAGTCATGTCGACGCTGAAACGTTTTTGACTTTGTATACAGTGTTCGTTCGTCCTAAACTTGAGTACTGCATACAAGCGGCTAGCCCCTGCTTAAAAAAAGACAGTGAACTTCTGGAAAAGGTTCAGAGAACGGCGACTAAGCTGATTCCTGGGATAGCGAAGCTTACGTATGAAGTCCGACTGGCCAAGCTGAAACTTTTCCTGTTGTCTGTCATATCGCAGAACTAGAGGCGACTTGATTACAGTCTACAAATTGCTTAAGGATAAATTTGCACCTAATATGCCATCATTTTTCTTGTCTTCCAAAACAGAGAATTTACGAGGACACTCCAAAAAAGTTCATAAGCCGAGAACAAATTACTTGTCAGCTGACTATCGACTTTCCCATCGAATCATCAACGAGTGGAACTCATTACCTCAGCACGTGGTTGAGGCTCCATCCGTCGACTATTTCAAAAGAAAGTTGGATCGACTGAGAGATCACCATTGCCAGGACTAACACAGATCGTAAAGCCACCTGTCCCTTCCAAACTGAAACTGATACTGTAATCCATTAGTACGTCACCTTCAGACGCCCATACCCTGATGGGTAAAGGTTAAATGATTGAAGGAGTTATATAAAAGGCTTAAATTTGAGTCCCCGAAATGATTTCGTGGCTCGCCGTTCAATACCCCCCAGACTGTCCTTATCCTCGTAGAGTGAGGAAGGAAACACTATGTTTCCGCACCCTTCAATGTTCAGTATTAGGGAGGGTAGGTTAGTAAACCTGTATTAATCCTGACACATTGCTTTCCAGTGAAGGTCCAGCTTTTCCTTGAAAGTATTCACTGATGGGGCTGATACCACTTGTTCGGGTAAGGCGTTCCAATGATTGACTACTCGATGAGAAAAACGGGACCCCACTTTAAGTTTATTAGATCGTGGTTTATGAACCTTCTTGCTATGACCGCGGAGATTATTAGTGCTGGAGGGAGCAAAAAGATAAGACATATTAACACCCAAATCATAATTAAAGATGCGAAATGCCAGTATAAGGTCACCTTGCGTCTTACGACACGACAAGGGGAAAAGATTTAGGCGTTTTAAACGCTCATCGTAAGGGAGTTTAGAAAGACCCTTCACTAATTTCGTTCCCACACGCTGGACACGCTCAAGTGAGTTAGTATCCTTTACCTGACATGGGCTAGCTGCTTGAATACAGTACTCTAAATGTGGTCTTACATAGGTGAGATATAAAATTCGAAATATTTCCTCGTCAAAAGATTTGAACGCTCGGCGAAGTGACCATAACTCACGAAAACCTTTGACAGCGGCTGTGTTGCAATGCGTAGTTGTTTTTAAGTCATGACTTATTATTACTCCTAAGTCTTTATGTTCTTGAACGCATGGAAGAGGTTTACCATCATTAATATAATGGTAACTAGTACCGTGACCGATGTGCATTAGCACACCTTTCCTAGAATTGATTTATAAGCCCTAACCTCGAGCCCATCTAACTAAATCGTCTAAGTCAGCTTGAACATCCAGATGATCGGCCTCACTTTTTATTGTTCTCCAGATTTTTACGTCATCCGCAAACAATAATGTCGACGACCTAAGCAATAGCGGTAACTCACTGACGTAGAGAAGGAAAAGCAGAGGACCGCAGATGGTGCCTTGGGGTATACCACTTTTGACCGGCTTCCAACCGGATAGCGTTCCGTTGACCCTCACTCTCTGTCTGCGGTCACATAAGAAGTTTCCTATCCACTCCTGTACAGTACCTATTATTCCGAAGCTCGTGAGCTTCTGCATAAGACCTACGTGTGAAACCTTGTTAAATGCTTTGCTAAAATCTATGAATATCACATCGACAGACAGACCGTTATCTAGGGCTGCTGTCCAATCCTCCCTCCTCGCAATAAGCAAGTTAGTCAAGCATGAACGCTTGTTACGAAATCCGTGTTGCTCAGGAGCTAACAGATTGTGTGAATCTATGTGACTTAGCAACCTAACCCGAATTATCTTTTCAAGTAACTTAACGACTATGCTAGTTAGACTGACAGTCCGGTAGTTAGATACGATCTGTCGCTGACCGTCCTTAAATATAGGACTAACTATAGCGTCCTTCCAATCTCTAGGGAGTTGAGCGAGTGAGAGGGACATGTTGAAGAGTGTCGCGAGCGGTTTTGAAATAATGTTCGCATGAGATGACAGCAGCCGTGGATGTAACCCGTCAGAGCTCCGTATCTTACAAGGTTAGAGGTTAGTTATCAACGGAAGGACAGTTTCCTCAGTCACCTGTACAGATTCAATGGTTGGTATCTCGGTGTGAGTGGGACAAGTATTTGTTACAATAAACGTAGAGTAGACTTCGCTAAAATAGTTTGAAAAAGTCTCAGCTTTTGTTCGATTTGATTCAGCTAGTAATTCTGAATTTTCGTGTAACAGTAACGGGGAATACCATCACTACGTTTCATTTGCCGTTTAACATACGAAAACAATCGTTCCGGACAAGTACGGCTATTATATACTAACTGTCGTTCGTAAGTGGTACGGGATTTCGCTATGGTTTTCTTACAGATATTACGGTATTTTTGGTACTCACGCTTAAATGGTGCATGACCTGTCAACAAGAATAAGTCCCAGAAATGTTTCCTACGCTTTAACAGCTTCCGGGTTTCCTTATTAATCCATGGAGAGCAATGTGATAGCTTACGTGCTGACCATGGGATAAACGGCGACGTTACGGACTCGAATGTAGCCTTAAACTTATTCCATTCATCTTCGATCAATCCATCCGCGTCGACCGACCAATCAGTCGAGATAGCACAGTTTCTGATTTCCGGAATATTAGCTCGCCAGATATTGGGACGGGGTGGAGCAGATACGAATTGTATACCATGTGTCCTAAACTTAAAGTGAATTACAACGTGATCACTGTTCACTAGTGGGGAAGGTGCTGAATATCAAAGACATCCTCACAGTGGTGGGTGAGGACGAGGTCCAGCAGTGACGGATCATGTTGCAAATCAATATGTGTCGGTTTTGTGATACATTGTGCAAGTGCACACTGAACAACGGTTGATAAAGGTCGCTATCGAAACCACTACCTGGAGCTGTAGGCTCTATCCAGTTGATATGGGGTGCGTTGAAGTCCCCAATGATGAGACAACATTCTGCCATACTCCAGTAACAGATGTGTCTTAGAATAAAGTCGTCAGCAAGACAAGACGGACTACGGTATATTCCCTCTATAGTCACTAATCCATTTCTAGATTTAATCTTACAACATGCAACCTCACATGTATCACTAACATGAGCCTCCGATATGATTGATTGTATACGAAAGTGATCCCTAACGTATAACATTATGCCTCTCCCCTTGCGACTTGAAACTCTATCACTTCTAATGAAGATATAGCCTGCAATGAAAGGAGAACAGTCTATATCTACGGTGAACCAAGTTTCTGTAACAACGATTATATCGGGACATAATTCATCCACCATCAGACTTAGCTCGGACGTTTTATTTCTAAGATTACGGGCGTTCGTGTAGCATACACTTAAGGTGTTTTGGAAATCAATCGTTCTACCCATACAGGCCTCGGAAGCATTGGCTTCCAAGACCTGACTACCCGAAAACCCTTAATGGTAAGGTTATTTTCGCCATTTAATTTGCGAGTCCTCAACTCCGTAAGAGCATTCTTCCACTTGATTCGATCCTCAAGCGGCCAATCTGGTCGAATACGGATATTTGAGGCACGAGTTTTTAGTGCGCTTTTCAATAATATGTCTCTTTCTTCAAAACTCCCGAGAACCAGCTTCAGGATTCTTCTTGGTTGGGTCTCGCCTCCAACCCACTTACTAAGTCGTATTACTTTTGTAATATGTACCCCTGAAACCTCTTCAGGTAGTACATCCCTTACCACAGACTCCACTAACTGCAGGTCATGTGCATGTCTCTTAGCAGGGTCATTGTCTTTCGACTCCTCTAGATTCCAAATAATTAAACTAGGAAAGGGTTTAGCTTCTTTTGAAACTGTGTTCACAGCTTTCGACCGTGACGTTAGATCCTGTATTTTAACTACTGGTATCTTACGATTAGTTTTTATTTTAACAGAGTCCTGGGAGCCAAGCGAATGACTCGCAACAATGTCAGACGAAGCTCTACTATGGGACTTTGGCGGATTGGTCTGAGAGTCCACCAAGGACTTATCAAGTAAACAGTCATTAGTTTTAGCTGTCTTTCCTACTCTTCTGCGTTTTCGCGTCATCCATTTTCCACCAGTCGAAACGTCTACATTAGAACAACTCGGGACAGTAATTGTTTTATCTGGGTCACCGGTTGCTGCTATAGCAATATGGCCACCAACGTCTAATGAGGTGTCACTCACTGATCGTTTCGGGGAGAACGTTTAACTGCGGGTTGCACAGGTAGATGTCTGGCTTGCGCCGTGATAGCACTTACGACACTAACGCAATCTTTGCAATCAGTACCAATGTTATCAGAACAGCCCTCATCAACCTTCTTATTAGCCGACACCAGAAGACTAATTGCTTCCTGGATAAGCAATGTTTTGCTAAATCGTCTAAGTCAGCTTGAACATCCAGATGATCGGCCTCACTTTTTATTGTTCTCCAGATTTTTACGTCATCCGCAAACAATAATGTCGACGACCTAAGCAATAGCGGTAACTCACTGACGTAGAGAAGGAAAAGCAGAGGGCCGCAGATGGTGCCTTGGGGTATACTTGATTTATTTAGTTTAGGTTTGAAAATCCTTTTACATATCCTGATTTTGTCACCGTTGTAGTTGATTTTCAAGATGGCTAGGTCTACTCATAAATGTAGACAACCATACTGCTTATTTCCCGTGGATGAAGGGATGCAATGTGATGAGTGTAATAAGTGGTTCCATAAGATGTGCACCCGATTAAGCCCCACTGCATATAAAAGGTGTTCAAAGCCCAACTCTCATTGGCTTTGTAGTTTTTGTTGCTCGAGCAAAACATTGCTTATCCAGGAAGCAATTAGTCTTCTGGTGTCGGCTAATAAGAAGGTTGATGAGGGCTGTTCTGATAACATTGGTACTGATTGCAAAGATTGCGTTAGTGTCGTAAGTGCTATCACGGCGCAAGCCAGACATCTACCTGTGCAACCCGCAGTTAAACGTTCTCCCCCGAAACGATCAGTGAGTGACACCTCATTAGACGTTGGTGGCCATATTGCTATAGCAGCAACCGGTGACCCAGATAAAACAATTACTGTCCCGAGTTGTTCTAATGTAGACGTTTCGACTGGTGGAAAATGGATGACGCGAAAACGCAGAAGAGTAGGAAAGACAGCTAAAACTAATGACTGTTTACTTGATAAGTCCTTGGTGGACTCTCAGACCAATCCGCCAAAGTCCCATAGTAGAGCTTCGTCTGACATTGTTGCGAGTCATTCGCTTGGCTCCCAGGACTCTGTTAAAATAAAAACTAATCGTAAGATACCAGTAGTTAAAATACAGGATCTAACGTCACGGTCGAAAGCTGTGAACACAGTTTCAAAAGAAGCTAAACCCTTTCCTAGTTTAATTATTTGGAATCTAGAGGAGTCGAAAGACAATGACCCTGCTAAGAGACATGCACATGACCTGCAGTTAGTGGAGTCTGTGGTAAGGGATGTACTACCTGAAGAGGTTTCAGGGGTACATATTACAAAAGTAATACGACTTAGTAAGTGGGTTGGAGGCGAGACCCAACCAAGAAGAATCCTGAAGCTGGTTCTCGGGAGTTTTGAAGAAAGAGACATATTATTGAAAAGCGCACTAAAAACTCGTGCCTCAAATATCCGTATTCGACCAGATTGGCCGCTTGAGGATCGAATCAAGTGGAAGAATGCTCTTACGGAGTTGAGGACTCGCAAATTAAATGGCGAAAATAACCTTACCATTAAGGGTTTTCGGGTAGTCAGGTCTTGGAAGCCAATGCTTCCGAGGCCTGTATGGGTAGAACGATTGATTTCCAAAACACCTTAAGTGTATGCTACACGAACGCCCGTAATCTTAGAAATAAAACGTCCGAGCTAAGTCTGATGGTGGATGAATTATGTCCCGATATAATCGTTGTTACAGAAACTTGGTTCACCGTAGATATAGACTGTTCTCCTTTCATTGCAGGCTATATCTTCATTAGAAGTGATAGAGTTTCAAGTCGCAAGGGGAGGCATAATGTTATACGTTAGGGATCACTTTCGTATACAATCAATCATATCGGAGGCTCATGTTAGTGATACATGTGAGGTTGCATGTTGTAAGATTAAATCTAGAAATGGATTAGTGACTATAGAGGGAATATACCGTAGTCCGTCTTGTCTTGCTGACGACTTTATTCTAAGACACATCTGTTACTGGAGTATGGCAGAATGTTGTCTCATCATTGGGGACTTCAACGCACCCCATATCAACTGGATAGAGCCTACAGCTCCAGGTAGTGGTTTCGATAGCGACCTTTTATCAACCGTTGTTCAGTGTGCACTTGCACAATGTATCACAAAACCGACACATATTGATTTGCAACATGATCCGTCACTGCTGGACCTCGTCCTCACCCACCACTGTGAGGATGTCTTTGATATTCAGCACCTTCCCCACTAGTGAACAGTGATCACGTTGTAATTCACTTTAAGTTTAGGACACATGGTATACAATTCGTATCTGCTCCACCCCGTCCCAATATCTGGCGAGCTAATATTCCGGAAATCAGAAACTGTGCTATCTCGACTGATTGGTCGGTCGACGCGGATGGATTGATCGAAGATGAATGGAATAAGTTTAAGGCTACATTCGAGTCCGTAACGTCGCCGTTTATCCCATGGTCAGCACGTAAGCTATCACATTGCTCTCCATGGATTAATAAGGAAACCCGGAAGCTGTTAAAGCGTAGGAAACATTTCTGGGACTTATTCTTGTTGACAGGTCATGCACCATTTAAGCGTGAGTACCAAAAATACCGTAATATCTGTAAGAAAACCATAGCGAAATCCCGTACCACTTACGAACGACAGTTAGTATATAATAGCCGTACTTGTCCGGAACGATTGTTTTCGTATGTTAAACGGCAAATGAAACGTAGTGATGGTATTCCCCGTTACTGTTACACGAAAATTCAGAATTACTAGCTGAATCAAATCGAACAAAAGCTGAGACTTTTTCAAACTATTTTAGCGAAGTCTACTCTACGTTTATTGTAACAAATACTTGTCCCACTCACACCGAGATACCAACCATTGAATCTGTACAGGTGACTGAGGAAACTGTCCTTCCGTTGATAACTAACCTCTAACCTTGTAAGATACGGAGCTCTGACGGGTTACATCCACGGCTGCTGTCATCTCATGCGAACATTATTTCAAAACCGCTCGCGACACTCTTCAACATGTCCCTCTCACTCGCTCAACTCCCTAGAGATTGGAAGGACGCTATAGTTAGTCCTATATTTAAGGACGGTCAGCGACAGATCGTATCTAACTACCGGACTGTCAGTCTAACTAGCATAGTCGTTAAGTTACTTGAAAAGATAATTCGGGTTAGGTTGCTAAGTCACATAGATTCACACAATCTGTTAGCTCCTGAGCAACACGGATTTCGTAACAAGCGTTCATGCTTGACTAACTTGCTTATTGCGAGGAGGGAGGATTGGACAGCAGCCCTAGATAACGGTCTGTCTGTCGATGTGATATTCATAGATTTTAGCAAAGCATTTAACAAGGTTTCACACGTAGGTCTTATGCAGAAGCTCACGAGCTTCGGAATAATAGGTACTGTACAGGAGTGGATAGGAAACTTCTTATGTGACCGCAGACAGAGAGTGAGGGTCAACGGAACGCTATCCGGTTGGAAGCCGGTCAAAAGTGGTATACCCCAAGGCACCATCTGCGGTCCTCTGCTTTTCCTTCTCTACGTCAGTGAGTTACCGCTATTGCTTAGGTCGTCGACATTATTGTTTGCGGATGACGTAAAAATCTGGAGAACAATAAAAAGTGAGGCCGATCATCTGGATGTTCAAGCTGACTTAGACGATTTAGTTAGATGGGCTCGAGGTTAGGGCTTATAAATCAATTCTAGGAAAGGTGTGCTAATGCACATCGGTCACGGTACTAGTTACCATTATATTAATGATGGTAAACCTCTTCCATGCGTTCAAGAACATAAAGACTTAGGAGTAATAATAAGTCATGACTTAAAAACAACTACGCATTGCAACACAGCCGCTGTCAAAGGTTTTCGTGAGTTATGGTCACTTCGCCGAGCGTTCAAATCTTTTGACGAGGAAATATTTCGAATTTTATATCTCACCTATGTAAGACCACATTTAGAGTACTGTATTCAAGCAGCTAGCCCATGTCAGGTAAAGGATACTAACTCACTTGAGCGTGTCCAGCGTGTGGGAACGAAATTAGTGAAGGGTCTTTCTAAACTCCCTTACGATGAGCGTTTAAAACGCCTAAATCTTTTCCCCTTGTCGTGTCGTAAGACGCAAGGTGACCTTATACTGGCATTTCGCATCTTTAATTATGATTTGGGTGTTAATATGTCTTATCTTTTTGCTCCCTCCAGCACTAATAATCTCCGCGGTCATAGCAAGAAGGTTCATAAACCACGATCTAATAAACTTAAAGTGGGGTCCCGTTTTTCTCATCGAGTAGTCAATCATTGGAACGCCTTACCCGAACAAGTGGTATCAGCCCCATCAGTGAATACTTTCAAGGAAAAGCTGGACCTTCACTGGAAAGCAATGTGTCAGGATTAACACGGTTTCATCAACCTACTATCCTTATTACTGAAGACTGAAGGCTTATCCTAAAGCTTTTCCCCTTGTCGTATCGTAGGACGCAAGGTGACCTTATACTGGATTTCGCATCTTTAATTATGATTTGGGTGTTAATATGTCTTATCCTCTTGCTTCTTCCAGCACTAATAATCTCCGAGGTCATAGCAAGAAGGTTCATAAACCACGATCTAATAAACTTAAAGTGGGGACGGCGAGATTCTAGTTTATGGACGACCTGTGAACGAATCCTAAGTTACGTTGTGAAATATTAGCCAATCAGCAAACAGTCAGTATAGAGTAAAAATATGTTATACAAAACGAAGGAAATAAAGTGGATACATTTCTTAGACGTGGCTCAAAAACTTGGCAATGTTAGAAAGAGGTTCAGAGGTCCTAAAATCGTAACGCATACAGTAGAGGAAATCATCCATACGGTTACAGAATAGTTGGACCCTGCAGAGGCTCCATGGAGCCATGATAAAGTCTCAAAAACTCTTCCAGCCTCGACCACATAGCTTCAATATTGTTTATGTGCATTCCGGTTGTTGAGTGAACAAAATTGTACTTGTGGATAACGATACGATGCACATAACCAAGCCTATGTAGTATCCTATACGCTCTCCAAACATACGTATATATTGTAGTATCTGGCTGCAGCCAGTGTTACTGTTGCTTTTATTATCCAGCTCGCAATAATTGTCGTAAACTGTCTTAGTTATGAATGATATATGGGGTTTTCATCACGAACTGACATCAGCTATAATGCCAGGAAATTATCTTATACCTGATTGATTCGTCCACAAATTATATTAGATTCAGATTTGTGTAGTAAGGACAGAAGGCCTACGGCCTATGTTATTCATTTTCTAATATGCTTCTGTGAGTGTCCAGTCTTATCTTGAAAGAGTCAATTGAAGGTGCGAACACCACTGCTTCAGGCAGCAGGTTCCAAGTATTGATGACTCGGTGTGAAAACCTGTATGCCACGGGTATTTTGTTCGTTCTTGGCTTTTCTACTCGCCTGCTATGTCCTCTGAGATGTCCCGATCTAGCGGGAAGAAAAAGAGAGAGTAAGCCAGGTCGGAAATCATTTCTCAGTATTCTGTACATCAAGATTAGATCCCCCTTAATCTGCGCTAAGACAGAGTAAAGAGGTCCAGCTTTTCAAACCGCTCTTTGTATGGTAAACCCCGGAGTCCTGGGATTGCACAGGTAGCTTCCCTCTAGGATATCCGAGTCACCTTTTAACCAGGAGCTTGCAGCCTGAACGCAGTTCTCAAGCTTATTTCTCACCAAGGATGTGTATACTGTGGTGAATATGGTAGTATCTAACTTGGTGAATGTCCGTTTTTAAGCCCAGTGGGTTCGAAACCCTTTAGCTGCGACCTCTCGGCAATAGGTCATGACTCACTGTCACCCCTAGATCCTTATGAGACCGGACTACGGGTAATGGCACTTCCCCTGTGTTGTACTTATTAATCTTTGAATCCCCAGAGTGCATATAGACACACTTTTCCGCGTTGACAGGCATCAGCCACTCTTTAGACCAGTTTATCATATTATTTAAGCCTACCTGAAGAGCACATGCGTCTGTGGCTCCAGTTATTACACGCCAGATTTTTACATCGTCAGCGTATATTAACATTGGAGACTGTACTATACTTGTAAGATCATTAACGTACATTATAAAAAGTAAAGGACCTAGGACGGAACCTTGGGGTACTCCACTAAGTACTGGTCTCCAGATGGAGCATTTGGAATTTATTCTTACTTTTTGTCTACGACCTACTAGGAAATCTTTAATCCATTTTAAAAGAGGTCCGGAAATACCAAGGTTTTCCAACCTCAATAGCAGTCTATTAGTTGGCACCTTGTCAAAAGCCTTACTGAAATCTATGTAGACAACATCCACTGAGTTTCCGTTGTCTAGCGCATTAATCCAGAGCTCCCTAGCTATAAGGAGGTTCGTTGTACAGGATAGACCCTTTCTAAAACCATGTTGTGCCATGTTCAATAAGTTATTGATTTCCATAAATGCTGTTATGGTCCGTTTGATTATTCTTTCCAGTATTTTAATTACAACACTGGTGAGGCTTACGGGTCTGTAATTCGATGGAACTTGTCGTAGACCTGTTTTATGTATGGGAGTGACGATTGCGTCCTTCCAGTCCATAGGTAACACACCTTGGTCAAGTGACATTTTGAATATCACAGTCAGTGGGGCTGCGATATATTGGGCAATATGTCTCAAGATTTTGGGGTGTAGTTCATCTGGTCCTGTTGACTTTTCCATGTTTAAGGTGCTAAGAGCCTTAAGCGCATGGTTATGGTCGAAGTCCACGGTGAGCAGCTGGTTTGTTGACTCTGTAATTAGGTCTGGTTCTTTGCCCCAAAATAGTCAGCCAAAGCCTCTGCTTTCTCCTGATCTTCCTCTATCATTTCAGATTCACTTCCTACTTTAATTAGGTTGGGAATCCAATGATGCATCCTTGTTCTGTAGTTTATGTACGAGAATATTCTCTTGGGCTGCTTGAGTGCAGATTGTGCCAGCTGCATTTCATATTTTCTTTGAGCTTCCCGAATTTTCGTTATACACTCGTTTCTTATCGATCTGTAGCGTTCCATCGTACCTGCTGTGCCAAGGCGGATGGCAACATCCCAGCATTTCTTCTTTTGTCTTAGTAAGCGTCGAATATCCCGCCCTATCCAGGGATGTCCGTGCTTCTTTTTCTTTGGGACAGTCCAGGGTATGTATGGTTGAGTTACCCGATTGTATAACTGCCTGAATAGAGTCCATGCCTCTTGTACTGATGCCTTTGAGTCAATTTCCCAGTTCTCAGCCGATGCTGCGGAGTTAATTGCCTGCATATCTGCCTTCCATATGTTAGGACGGGCCGGCGCAATTGTTTGACAAGCAATGTCAGCCATGAATTTGAATAAGATGACTGCATGGTCATTTCTCCCAAGTGGTGGGAGAAAATTCATTTGACCAACGTCATCACCGTGTGTGAAGACTAAATCTAAAAGAGAAGAGTTTCTTAAGTCGTATCTTGTGGGATCTCTAATGTGTTGGAATAATGCTAGTCAAATCGAGGTTTCTAACAGTTTGGAGTCGAACGACGATATGGATGACCCTACTTCGAAAGTTAACCCAGTTTATATATGGTGCACTAAAGTCGCCTACTACAAGGCTTTTACCGTTATTACACCAGGACTTATTTGTTATAGCCGCTCAATTATCACGTTTTGTACAAAATTCCATGTGAACCGATGGCATTAAGCACTGAAGTTGGCGCCGTAACCTTGAAATCCCTAAAACGCCTCTGATTGGCTTGTCCATAAATTTTAGTCTCGCTGTGGGGTCTCATTTTTCTCGAGTAGTCAATGGTTGGAACGCCTTACCCGAACAAGTGGTATCAGCCATATCAGTGAATATTTTCAAGGAGAAACTGGACCTTCATTGAAAGGCAATCTGTCAGGATTAACACAGGCTTACCAACCTACTATCCTTATTATGGAAGACTGCAATCTTCGGTATCAGTACCAATATTACCAGTACAGCCCTCATCAACCTTCTTATTAGCCAACAAGAGGAGACTAAATGCTTCCTGGATGATTAATGTTTTGCTCGAGCAACAAAAACTACAAAGCCAATGAGAGTTGGGCTTTGAACACCTTCTATATGCAGTGGGTTTTTTTTTGGTGTCGCTGCCTAGTAGTAGCATATGCACAACTTGGTCCATACATGATATCGAAATACACTGAAGAGTATACTTACCATACTTCGATCACCACCTACAATTCCTAACATTTAGTAATAGGAATGGAATTACCACCGTAGCGTATTAGTTCGAGAATATAGACAATAACAAATACAATGTCCAATTTCAGCCTGCACATATAAAGAAGGAAAAGTAAGGTGCGCAACTTTATGCAACTTATATTGATGTTGAAATTTCGTATTTCTTCAATTGTACTAACAGAAGGCGCCATTACTACATGTTTATTCGCAGATTCGACTAGGCGTAAGAAATGGTACTCTGAGCGAAGCCAATCCCATCCGTGTTCTTAATTTCTTCGAATGTTCCACGAAAAAGAAGATAAAAACTAGGTTAAATTAATTCCGAAGGCATCATTCAGTATATAGAAGGGTAATAGCATATCATGTAACTTATACCAATGTAGTAAAAATTCGTCAAATTGTCCCAGAATGAATTTACAACACTTTAATGTCTCCCATTGAACTCTTTCAGTCTTTTGTACTGCATCATTTTAACCTAGGATTCTCTTTACGAGTTGTATATTATGTGTTTTCTGATGTGCGTTTGGTTTAGATATTTCTTTATTTTAATTTCGAACTGACCCACAGTTAGCCCATGTCAGTAACCTTCTTACAGTCATCTTTATTTTTCCACTTCTTATGACCTTCAAATCTTTGAAACCAGTAACTCTAAGGGAAGTGGCTCTATTTATTATACAGTTATTTAAATCATCTTAATGAATAATTTACACAGCTGGGTTCTGCATTTTTTATTTGAAAACACAAGCATTTGTACGAGAAGGAACCAAATATATACGGTCCATATTTCGATTTATTTGAGGGCTAGGATACTACTCGGTCGCTCAAATCAAGGCAGGTGATTTTCTTAGGGAACCACACTCCGAATATTCAATCTAGAAGTCTGATCCTCAAGGCAGTGGAGCAACGTTAGCAGATGGAGTCACATGACTATACGCCATTTGTTTCCTTAGTATCTTGGAGCGCATTTGCACTATCGGTGTGGAATCGAAGTTTTCCGACCCCCATAAGTGGATCCTTCATATCCATAAAGCGTTGGACATTCGCTTTTCATCCTCTCAATTTGGTAAACAACAGTAGAGCTACGAGGAGGCAATGAGTAGGACTTCCCTGGTAGTGGCTGTATACGCATGGCCATGTGATAGCGTTTCAAGATAGAATGAGTGGACTCCGTTCACCTTCGGCCGCGCCAGAACATTTGCAGACTACTAGGCTTCTACCAGAATTTACTTCTGTTTACCAGTGACTTATCTGTTCAACTAAAGCAATCAGATCAGCCACACTTCTGATAAATGTTAAGTGTGCAGTGTCAGCACTTAATAAATTACTGATGCTTTTGTCATTATGTGTAGATCATTCGCATTAAGTCAAGGAGGAAGACTGTACTGTTTTCTTCTGTGGGACTCCAGTCTTCAAAGAATTCTAAGGTTATTGAATACCTTTCACTGTCATATGTTGCTTCTTATCTGTGATAAAGTCCCTAGTTAGCCACCTTAATGATGACTAAATTTAGCAGCCTCCCTCAAGGACACGAGTTGGACCTTCTTGAAGATTTTATGTGGTTAATCCCCCCGATAACTGTTTTATTCCTTAACTAAAAGTTTGTCTGGATGGACGATGAACACCCATTGAGTAATTAAACCATAGGGATATACGCGGTTTCGAAACTCTAAGAATATGATTATTGGCAAAAATATCTTCCCTGATTTACGTTCTGTTGTGCAGAAATGATCACTCCTTTCTACGTAATGTAGAGTAGGAGTACAGACTATATTTTCCACTTATTCAGTTACTAATACTAGCTGACGGTAATTGTCTGTTAAATGTTTATAACTGGCTTTATGAATAAGAACAATGATAGATTCGATTCAACCACCCAAAATTTCCGATATCTCTATCAAAAATTTGAATAAAGATACCAGGTTTCAGCAACTTGTTTGGGCGACACTAATAAACCTATGATTGACATGGTCGAAAATAGGGTTGTCTTATATGAGATCCTAGAGCAATTTTAGTACAGATGTCTATTTAACAAAAGATGACTATGAAAAGTAGCAGACTCATGATTGCCCTTCTTCTTTATGATATTTACGGAATCATTTCTAGTTAGTAAAGATTCACGCTAAATTCGATTACAACCCATCTCGTGTTACAGCTGGTTCCCAGCACGAGTAAAGAAGAAGGGTTAAGCATAGTGTCAGCGACCCCATCCCGTGGAAAACAACCTTGATAAAAACACACATCCTCATCTATGGAAGTCAAAGGATCTTCACTCAGAAGAATTGGGCGCCTTATGAGGAAACCCGAGATTCTTCAGAAGTCATGAGACTTACGACACTTCTGCCAGCCAGAAAAACAATTCGTTGGTTAGCAGAAAAACTAGAACCGGTTCGTCATAGATTAGCAACATATACGTTAAGAGATTCATTCCAATTTGCTGAAAGACTAAATCATACGAATGTTAACGACAAGTTCATGGTCTTTTTTGATGTAACATCCTTGTTCACCAATATACCACTTTTTGAAACTATTGATATAATTTGTCAGAATGATGATCTCCTACCTTTACCAGCCCCAGAATTCAAAAAACTACTTCTAATATGTACAATGGATGTTCAATTCCAATTTAACAACACCATATATCGCCAAGTCGATGGCGTAGCAATGGGTAGTCCACTAGGTCCAATTATGGCAGATATTTTTATGGGGTATCTTGAAAACACGATACTTAAACAGGCTATTTGTGAAACAACGCAATACTCAAGATATGTGGACGACACCTTTATTATCTGTAATAATAAACAACATGTAATCCGCCTGCTCAAACTCTTCAATAACGCTCATAATAACATACATTTTACTATGGAGCACGAACAGAACGACATGTTCCACTTTCTTGATGTTGCCATAAAACGCAGGGGAGACGGGACAGTTCAACGTTCAATTTATAGAAAAAGTAATTGGAATGGCCTCTACCTGAATTTCAATAGTTTTTGTCCAATTAGTTACAAGAAGGCGTTGGTTAAAACACTATTTTACAGGGCAGAAAAGATATGCACCACCGACAAACTGGAAGAAGAATTAATGAACGTAGAAAAATGTCTAAAAGACAACTTTTATTCACAAAAATTTATTGACAAATATAAAAGGCCCAAGGAAAAGAAGACGGAAATAACTATGGTCAATAAAAAGCCAGTATATATAAATCTTAACTTTAAAGGTGATGACGTCGCACAAATTATCAACAAGAGACTGAATACAGCGCTAGTCAGAACTTATCCGGCTGCTAAACTTTTAATTCTCTATAAAACAACATGTTCAATAACCCAATCAAAGATCGACAAGCAATTCTTTCATGTTACCGCCAACTGTATTTATAAATTTACGTGTACCTGCCAAAGCAGCCGAACTGAAAGGAGAGCATATCTTAGATTCTTTGAACATGTTCCAAAAAGTCTTAGAATAAGGGAAAGAAAGACTCTGAACAGTGCAATCACCAAACATCTCCTTGATACAGGACATCAGGTAGATACCTTGCAATCCTTTAGGGTGATTAGTAAGCAGCCAAACTCCAGTCTTCTGAAGTTTGCTGAAGCCATTGCCATCAGGCGTCAAAAACCTGACCTATGTATTCAAAAGGAGACGGTGGTTAATCTTTCCTTACCCTGGTGACAAATATTCCTTTACTGAACTGTTATGTCCGAGTGGAGATTAAATTACAGGTAACTCCCGAGGACTATTAATGGACTAATATTCTATAAATATTCTTATTGTATAATTATTCAACAATTACATTACATATATTTATATTCCTCTTATTATAAGCTTTATTTTGACCTATAACTTATTATTGTACGATTTACGGTTCTTAAGTTATGTTCAGCTTATTAACTACTGCCTCCCACATCCACAGCCACTTTTTGGGCTTATTTGTGTACAAATATTATTTCCTATTTTATGGTACGTTGAGGTCTGTGTGATTGATATATAAACGAAGTATGCCTGAAATAAACGATCTGCTCTGATTCTGGTCTGATCTGCTCTGATTCGGAAGCTGGTATCTTGTTCTGGACTCAAGTGAAAGGGCTTGTAGGACATAGGACCAATAAGGACACTAAACTGCCCACACCGGTTGAACGTCATTGGTTGGCCTAGTGCGAAGATTCGTATAAGTCGTATTCGGATTGGTAGATAAGTCGTGTGATCGAAAAGTCAGACATCCAAGGTCATAACAATTGGCGACGGGGTGGAGAAAAGTTTTGAACCCTCAACTTCAAGGTCATAACAATTGGCGACAGGGATTTTGGCAAAAACAAAATAATTGGGAGACGCAAGGTCATAACATGAACCTTAAAATTTTTTCCTCTTTCTGTTGCATTTATTACATCATTGATTCTAATTTATTTTTTTCAACTATCTTTCAAATTAATAATCTTTTAACTGAACTCCACTCACTATATTCCTATCAATGTTTATTCATTATGTAATCAATTGTTTCTAACCCACTTTTGAACTGTTGTCACAATTAACGTTGTAGAATATTCTTTCACATTAGGTATATATTTGCAATATTCAGTCAGCAGTTATGTAATTATGATTTTTTTAAGTATCACAGGTTGTAAGCAGCTGACAAGAACCTACGAAATAAAATGAATTCATGCTATTCTGCTAGAATCTTTGTTCTTGCTCTTTTCAACAAGTTGTGTAGAATTATGGTCTACTATGATATTAGTACTGCTCTACTAATATACCTAATCCTTAAATCGTCGATCTACCGTGATATAGCTGTCTAATCTATAGGACCTTACTTGGAAGTTTTACCATCGTCTACACCTACTCGTCGCATCGTAACAATTAACAGTACATGATGGAGAATAAGCTTAGGCTAGAGATAGAATAATATATTTAATGTGAATGAATGATATAAGGTAACATTCAGCAGGGGTCATGCCTGCAAGGCTGAGCGATGCCATCCAGTCGACTCGAATTAATTCAAATCACTGTTCCCGCCTTCTTCATCGTTGGGTTTTTCTCCGCGTTAAATATTGAATACCTGTTCCCTCAATCGTCTTGTGTTCAGGTATGAGGATTGTGTAGTTAGGGACCGATGCCACTACAGTTTAGCCGATGCCGTCATATGGAGCATGAACAACACTTATAAAATGTGAATCTCATGAATCCATAATCATCAAACCATCCTTTAATAAATAATTAGGGGATCACAGTGGATGATGTTTAGTGTTGTGCACCCACCAATGATAGCAACGACGACAAGAAAGGTCAGTTTTATTGAGAGCTGTATTCGATCGTAGAGAAGTGCTTAGGGAATGACCTGATCAACACGATAGGAGATGTAAATGCCAAATTCAGAATGGACAACACCAGGTATGATGATATCACGAAACGATATTAACTGGTAGAAAGGAACGAGAATGGCGAGAGATTTGCAAATTTATGTACCTTCAACAAAATGGTAAAAGGTGGCACTATACAACTCTGCACATTCATACATAAAGCTACATGGATTTCACCGGATCACACTACAGAGATCCAGACCGATCACATTTTCATTAACAAGAAGAAAGGTCATTACAAACGTTTAAAACAAATTCCCTTTGAGATACGGAAAAAATCAATGAATATAGATGGCTATCAGCAATAAGTTCCAAGCGCTATAGGGTCTACATGAAAAGAGGAAATAACCATGGAAAACAACTGGAAAGAAATCTGATAAGTATTACCTTAAAAGCTCCAGGAACTGCTGAGCCACAAAAGGCAAAATAATCAAGAGTGTATCTATATTGATGCTCTTGACATCAATATTAGAAGTGACAAAATGAATATATGGATGAACTAGCAATGAAATCAGAAAAGCTGCCAGAAAAGGAAACATGAGAACACTATAGAACATAACGAACAAACTGGCAGGCAAATATGGTAAAACAGGAAGATCAGCCACGGACAATGAAGGTGAGCCAATCACTGAGATTCTAGGATAGAGGAACAGGTGGGTAGAACACTTTCAACAACTGCTGAATAGAACAAACCTACTGAACCCACTGGACGTTGAAGCAGGACACACCTTCCTATAAATGTCAGTACATCAACGATTGAATAAATCAACATGGCAGTCAAACAAATCAAGGGTAGGAATGCAGATGAACCAGACAACATACCGGCTGAAATGATGAAGTTAGACATAGAAGCAACTACAAACATGCTTTACCTTCTATTCAAAATATTTGGGAAGAGGAAAAGTGCCGACGGACTGGAAAGAAGGACACCTCGTCAAGATTCCAAAGAAAGGAAATTTGAGCAAATGTGAAAACTACAGAGGCTACTGTCAATACCAGGGAAAGTCTTTAACAGAGTGTTGCTGTACCGGATGAAAGATGAAGTAGACACTCAACTTCGAGATCAACAAGCTGGATTCCGTAAGGATCGGTCGTGCACAGACCAAATTGCAACACTACGGATCATCATCGAACGATCAGTTGAGTGAAACTCGTCACTGTACATCAACTTCATTGATTATGAAAAGGCATTTGACAGTGTAGATAAGAGGACGTTATGAAAACTTCTTCGACACTACGGAGTTTCTGAGAAGATTGTCAACATTATCCGGAACTCATACGACGGACTACAATGCAAAGTTGTGCATGGAGGACAGCTGACAGATGCATTCCAAGTAAGGACCGGAGTTAGACAAGGCTGTCTACTCTCTCTCTCTTCCTCTTTCTTCTCGTGTTCGACTGGATTATGAAGGCCTCAACATCTGAGGGAAAACACGGAATACAATGGACAGCTCAGAACCAATTAGACGATTTGGACTTCGCAGATGACCTAGCCCTCCTACGCATACACGCGAACAGATGCAGACAAAGACAGTCAGTATAGCAGCAGTCTCTGCATCAGTAGGAATAATATATGTATTATGAAGACGATAGATACACTTAGACGACGACGCCTGCATGACCCGGGAATGAAGACTCTGTGGTGGACCAGACAATATATAAACGCAAAAGGTATCAACAAAGTTAATAACAATCAATAGTAATATTAATATATACAAGTTAAATGTTACAAATACAATAAAAAATGGGACTTTACTTAAGTTCACCCAAAATGATGCGTGTTCGGCTTTGATCTGGTACAATAAATCCACAATTATAGATGCTTGGTAATACCAAACGTATCGATGAACTCCCCAGTAGTGTAATCCAAAGTAAGGTATGGTGTATTCGCTCTCACAGTCTATGAATGTAAATAATATTTGTTTTAGATCTCAGTTAACTCAGTCTCGAATGAAAAGAAAACGAGGGATGTGTGAGGAGCAGTGTATTTGTTAACCAGCAACGATATGTCACGCTATGTAGTATCACAACGGAAAAAGTGTTCAAGGTCACTGACTAAAACAACACGTACAGTCATTTAATGATAAATGTACATACAGTGAAAAATTGACAAAACAAATACAAATAATATTAAAAACTATTTACAAAATAAGCTTGCCAGTCATATCTCCACAACTCGATCGAGTTAACCTTTTTCGATTATCACTATACTTAGCTAAACATTCAATGTCCAGTGTTCTTTTATTTAACGTAGAAAAGATTTATCTTTTTCTGATGGTTTGTGGTAATGTTTTAGTGTTCTTACATTGTTACTATGTAACTTAAAATTTTCACATAGGACAACTGTTTACAGTATTATGAGAGTAGTTTCATATGTTAAGGAAGGCACATTACTTGTAAAATCACTTCTCCTTTTGTTCTCTCGTCTACGCAAACTGAAATGTAAACCAAATCGTTTGTGCAAAATCTTTACCTGGAAAGGCCTATATGAATATTCCCAGGTTAAGAACGGACTACTTAAGTACTACTTGAAATGATGTGCAATTCTGTCCCTAACTTCTGGTCCTCAGTCAGCGGACATTTAAACATATATGTAATTTATGTAATATGGTGATAAGCATCGAGTAGCTAAAGCCTAACCTAAGCAAAAATTTGTTGGAAAACGATATGGATCTCAAGGACGACCAGTCGTAAACGAGTTCATGACGGTAAGCTGATGTAACACTTGAAGAGTAATGCCAGATAGTTCATCTATGTTTAAAGTTGGTTATGACAATATTGTTCAGACTAACAATAAGAGCCTTCCATTTTAACTAAATGAGTCAATCAACGCAACATTACTAAGAAGCATCTACGAAGTTGACAAATATTTTCTGTTATCTGTAAAAGTTCAGTCGTTTTGATTGTAAAGGAGTTATCCCTGGAATTAATTATAGATGGTTGGGCACTATCATGGTTTAGTTGAATTTAAAAATGTAAGCCGATGAAATTCAGCTCACCGGTCATTAGGCTAAACGTTCGACGAGAGACCTGAAGGTCCTGGGTTCTATCTCCTACAGGAATTTGAATGTGCACCACAGAAGGTCAGAATAGTTGTCCGTTCTTTCATATGTTTCAATGACTTTCTAACTAAGGTTGATCCTAATCTCAGTAATATTCTCCATTATTGTTGATATTACTAACTAAATGGAATTAAAAATTATAACAATGGTTAATATGAGACTAATTAAATCATTACGTGATATCACATTTTATAAAAAAACTTTTGTTAGATAATTGTCAATGTCAGAAACAATCGGAGATACAACCAAAACAAAGAAGTAAACAATAACAGGTTTCAACTCAACAAGTACCAACTAACATCGAAGTCTACAGGACAAGCTATGAACCGTATGTGAAGGAATTCAAACACTTCACTTCTATCTGAAGTTTCTGCTAATGATATTGTTCAGAAGAACGATGGAAACTTCACGACCAAACCATCTAGCTCAGAGAACACAACTCCATCAAAAGCATCAGAACACATAACATGAAATTAGAAAGAAAAACAAACTGACAACAGTATTTTATAGAATCGAATCGATTTGTCCATTGTTTAAAAGAACAAAAACAAACTGAAATATCAAATATGTTGCTAATTATCATTAAGCATGAATTGTCTATGAATAATGAGAAATAAGTAGTATGTTGTCAGATATGGTTACATTTCTACTGCTAGTTCATATTTCATATTGTTTACAAATGTTAATTAATAGAGAGATAGACAGACAATGTAAAATAGACAGACACGGCACAAATAGATAGATGGACAGACAGACAGACAGACAGACATACCACAAGAAGTTTTCTAAATAAATTTATCATGATAGTAACAAATCACTCTGTTCATTTGACAAAACAATCTTAGATATTAACTAATCTCATTAAAATGTCACTTAAAGAATATTTAACAGATGGAAATCATTCTTCAAATAAGAAATCCATTGAGAACATTGATAAACGATTATTAGATATTTCAATCATAGAGAAACCTATAGAACGTCCTCAATGGAAAGGAAAAATTGATTTTCTTATATCATGTATGGGTTTTTCAATTGGTTTAGGTAATGTATGGAGATTTCCATATTTATGTTATAAAAATGGTGGAGGTAAGTTGCTTTGTTTTGTTCAGTTCAGTTACATATGCTGCATTCCTTTTGTGTAGATTGAAATAAAACAGTGTTAGTGAATAATTTACTTGATTCAGTGATAAAGCACTCATCGATGGTTGTTCGGATATTGAGAATTTAATATGAAGAATAAATTATATATGATTTAGTCAACAAGACTACCTCCATTTTATCTTAACATGCATGTCTAGTCACCTAGAAGAAGGATGAAAGTTCCATGACCAAACTATCCATCTCAGAGAACAAAACTCTATCAAAACCATCAACCGGAACTACAAATCTTCTTCACCATTGGGGTGAAGTTTAAATTTACTATCCATCTTTGTTTATAATACTGATGACTGAAGGAGATATTGAAGCAATACGGAAAAGATGTACATATACCAATGAAAGACTGAACAATTTATATTCCTAAAACATCAATAAGAAGATTTTAGTAAATAACAACACCAAGTGAATTTAGATAGAAACTTAGTTTATCATGTACAGTAATTGTAAGACTTTGTATTGTGATGGAGCTGGATGGTTTGATCGTGGAGTTTCCACCGTTCTTCTGAACGACATCATCAGCACAAACTTCAAATAGAAGTATTGTTTCAATTGAAATGAGATTCATTTAATTTGCAATAATAAAGTTCCGTTTTACTTTCTAGAAGTTCTTTAAATAATCGTTTAAAGATCCCTATTATATTAACAAATAAACAATGAAATTATGAAATTAAATAATCAATTATAATTTAGTTGTTAAGGAAAAAAGTTGTGACTGATCTTTAGGTTAAGTTTTTATTTGAATGTGAACCACCATTGGAAACCTGAAAGTATTGAACAGCCGTTTCATCTTATTGTTGAACTCCTCAACAGTGTGTATCCATGATCCTGCCTTGTGAGATTCGAATCCAGAACCTATTGGTTTCGCTAGCGAACGCCTAACTTCGAGGCTACTGAGACGGCCGGCATTCAACGGTGTTAATATTTAACTTCAACTAATCCAAAAAGTTGCGCCACTGTTTACCATTTTCATCAGTGAGTTACTATTTCACAACAGGCCCAGTTGAACTCCATTGATCACGGCTTCTCACTAGAACTCCAGGAAATACTTCTTGGAGACCGTCGTTAAGCTCTCGCGCACGAGACTGATAAATCTTGGGTTCGAATCTCAAGTGGCGAGATTGTGGATGCGCACTGTTGAGGAGTCCCATAATAGAACGAAACGGCCGTCCAGTGGTTCCAAATTTTTCATGGTGGTTTAGCTTCAATCGATTCATGAATTCAAAAATTAAATTACTATAATATCGAGAAAGCCCCTCTCTTATTATTAAAATTTTTATTTGTCATCAACATTAAACAACTAAGGAGTTTCAATATCTACTTATATGAAAACCTTTAAATAAGAAAATTGAACTAGATGTATTACACTAACTGATCCAGAACTGATCTGTCTTATTCTTCATAAATATCAGGTATTGATGTGGAGTTAACTACCGTAGTAGTTTACAGTAATTGATCACTGGCGAACAGCTAAATAATGACATCGATAACTGTAAAACTGAGTGGCACAGATTCCATCCACACAGAGAGAATCAATTAAGTTGAGATTAAAGATGATCATCTAACTCGAGACTGAAAATGTCTTAAAGATTAATTTCAACAGTCTACAATGAATATCAGTGATAATCTTGTAGAATGTTGCGTTTGATCGCGATTATTGAGATTTTGAGGTAATGTTCATCATGAACTAATCTCACTAAATAATCGATCAACACCTCAAAGAAGTCTATTAGCATGACATAATAATTATACATTGTTTTCAGGTTTTCAACATTATGCTGCAACTTAGGTTAGTTTGTGATAAACACTACCCATATACGATATTCTTGAACTATGAAGCTAAATGATATATGTTTGGATCTCCCAAATATCATCAGTGAACAAGTGCATGTGTGACTTGTTAATGATTTTCAACTAGAATGAACCAATGTTCACAGTTTCTTACTGATCACCTTCAACCATCGAACATCAATTATCAATTATGCTACTTGACATTACTGAAATAAAAGTAATTAGTCAGTGTTTTCATAACTATAACTTTAACTGCTAGATATGAAAAAAATGATTTCGTATTCTTTCTTATGAGTTATTGGTAATGCTACACCTTGTAGCCTTATACTCTATTAATATATAACGTAATGGTACCACCAATTAGAGAACAAAGACTTATCGACTGGACTAATGACGCATAAAACCTGTACGAGCAGTCTAAAGTCTTTATCGGTTCTTCTTCCTGCCTAACCCTGCCCGTTGAGTCCTGAACACCAATCTCAGCCTCCCCTATATGAATCATGTATTTCAAACATACTGGGTTTATGTATAAACCAAATAGACCACATCGTACCATAAAATAGAAAATAACATTCGAACAAGATGAAGCCAAAAGTTGCTGTGAATATGGTAAATAGTAATTGATAGACAGGTTATAATTCAAGAATGGTAAATCGTATAATAATGGTTCATAGGTCAAAATAAAGCTTACAATAAGAGGGACAGGAATATGTAGATAGTTTAGCTACTTAACAATCGTACAATAAAAATATATGTATCGTATTAGTCCATAACAAGCCCCGACTTGGAATCGTGAAAGGAAACGGAAAAGAGGAAGGCCAAACATCACATTACGTCGGAAAATAGGAGCATATATGAAAAGGATAAATAACAACTGGAAAGAGCTGGGAAGGATTGTCAAGGACAGGGTTGGATGGAGAATGCTGGTGAACGGCCTATGCTCCTCTACGAGGAGTAACAGGCGTAAGTAAATAGTTAGTCCCTAATGGTTCCCAACAGTTACCATTCATAATTCATGACGGGCTATAACAGGTAAAGTGACTATTTTCGTAACATACAAAAGGCTGAGACCAGAATATTATCATTCATGTAAATAATCTAAATAATTTAGTTAAAACTTAATGTAAAAGAAAAGATAAAAATTACTATTGTATTCTATTTTGTTCTTTGATTTACTTAGGTGCTTTCCTTATCCCTTATTTCATCAGTGTATTCTTAGCTGGTATACCATTATTTCTATTAGAAGTAACTGTTGGACAAGTAACACGTCGTGGAGTTATTGCTGCTTGGAATATCTGTCCATTGTTTCAAGGTAAACTTTAATAATTTTATGAATGATATTTATATTGATTCATGAAAGATTAAGTGGAATAAACTGAGCTAAAACCTTGATTATAATCATTGTTGATAAGTTTGATCAATCCAGTAAGATCAGTTTTATTGAACAATGATCCGCGGAGGCTAAGATTAGTGTTCTAAACTGAACATACAGGGCTAGGTGGGAAAAGGACTATTTGGAACTTTAGGTTGCCCATACAGGTGTATACCTCATTAGTTTAGTCGTATAAGTTGGAGTTACCAAATTGTCAAGAGTATTACACGATAATCATATAGCTAAGAACATAACAGATATCACTTAGTAAATTGGAATAACATCGCTTCTAAATGTATTCAGTTTTAATATGTTCTAGCATCACTAAGCACTGTGTTGAGCTTTACTTACTTACGCCTGTTACTCCCCAATGGAGCATAGGTCGCCAACCAGCACTCTCCAACCCACTCTATCCTGGGTCTTCCTTTCCAGTTCTATCCAATTTTTGTTTATTCTTCTCATGTCTGTCTCCATTTCTCGGCTTTCACCAAGTTCTGTGTTGAACCAAAGCATTTAAATTACAGAAAAGATTAGTATTCAATGAAAGTAACTTCGATACTTTTGCTCTTTAGAAGTTTATTACCTTCTTACGAATTTCATTGTTCCGAAAATAAAAGCCTGAAAAATAGCTTAAGTGTAAAAATGTAGTCATACTTCTAAATAGTATCATTCCATACATAATCCAACAAGATTATCAATACTCATGCAATTATAGCATCTCATGGTTCAGCGAACATTTCACTTTTCTGGAAATTCTTCATCAAACTTACTTACGCCTGTTAACCCTGATGGAAGAGCATAAGCTGCTCACCAGCATTCTCCATCCAACTCTGTCCTGGACAACACTTTCCATTTGTCTCCAGTTCCTATTCATCCTTTTCATGTCTGCTACCAATTCCCGACACATTCTGTTCTTCGGCCTTCCTCTTTTCCGTTTCCCTTCACAATTCCAAGTTAAGGCTTACCACGTGATTCAGTTTTCTGATTTCCACAATCTTTGTGTTATCTACATCCAACCTCCTTTCCTAATTTCGTTTTTATTTGGAAGCTGGTTTATTCTCTTCCACAGATCATAAAACATTGAGTATCTTAAGTAGACAGTTGTTTATACATACATGCACGTATTTAATGACGGTCGTGGTAGTGATCGAAGTTTTACCTCCGTACAGCAGAACGGTTTTGACGTTCGCATTAAAGATTGTGACTTTGACGTTAACTTACAGACAGTTGTTTTGAATTGCATATGTTGTTCAACTGTGAAAATACTGTCCTTGTTTTGTCAATCCTTGCCAGCGCGTCTGTATCACATCCTTCACATTCATTTTTGATGCAACCCAGTCATCTTCAAATCTTCACCATTAGCACACAGTGATTATAAAGGATATAGGTTGGTTGCTTAGTTGCTATAAACGGATGTTCATGCAATAGTTTATTTCTTTTTATTACGTTAGAAGAGATTCTATTTTGATGGAGTTGTGTTCTCTGAGCTGGATGGTTTGGTCGTGGAGCTTTCATCCTTCTTCTGAACAATATCATTAGCAGAAACTTTAGATAGAAGTGGAATGTTCGAATTTCTCCACACATGGTTCATAGCTTATCCTGTAGACTTCGATGTTAGTTGGTACTTGTTGAGTTGAAACCTGTTATTGTTTACTTCTTTGTTTTGGTTGTATATCCCATTGGTTTAATTTTTGTTCCTGTTTCCCCATAATTTTCCTGATTGGTTGACAAATTGGACCGATCCATCCAGTTCAAAGAACAAAACTCCATCATAATTATCCACCTGAAGTACAAATCTTCTCCACCATCTCAGGATATTCTATGTATCACAGATTTCTATTCCACCGTTTCTATTCTAATGGCTATTTTTTGTGATCCATGATAATCTCATTAGATATTAGACCAATCAACATTCATCATTTATAGAACCTATTCAAAAAGTTGAATAAATGTAATGAAATAAGATTAATTCCATAGAACTAAATCAAGTTTCATCCAATAATTAATCATGTCCAGTGTATGACAGTTTAATGGGAAATAAGTTGTCATCTTATAACAATAGAAAAACAAAAATTGATATCACCATGAGAATTGAGCAATATACACTTGAGAATTCTGACATTCATTCACAATACTTTAATATATTATACATATTTCTGAAGGGAGTTTTTTCTGGATATTATAGTACTTTTAATAGTTGAGATCATGAGTCGATTGAAGCTAGATTAACATGGAAAACCTGGAAGTACTGGACCACCGTTTCGTCTCGTTGTAGGACTCCTCAGTAGTGCGCATAAACGATTCCGCCTCGTGAGATTCGAAATAAGAAATGTGATTGCAATTAGTATTAAAGTGAAGAAACATACAGTAAAAGATCTACCTGCTGGTCATAAACGGAATCCCTTATATATGGACGAATGATTTAGTTTTTGAAGGTACATCAGAGGTCTTTTCTTCATTCCTCACCATAAATAGCTAATTACATTTCAGCAAACATTAGTAAAGTAATTCAAAGTGTGAAACACACATAATAAACATGTAAAAGTTGTCATGTTATCAGCCTATTTATGCTTTGAGTTATTATTCAACAACTAATCACCTTACATATCATGATAATAATGACCAAAGTTGTATTCCTGTAAACCAAAATCGAATTTCCAATATTTTTCTAAAATGAAACACCAAACACTTGAACTTTCATAGTCCATCATTGAAATAAGAATTTTTCTAGAAATGAAAGGATAGTCGAAGGTACAAAAAAGTTTCGTGGATTTGATGAAGTCAGATATTAACACCCTCGAATGCTGACCGTCTCACTGGTCTAGAGGCTAAGCATCCGCGCGCGAAACCGATAGGTCTTAGGTTCAAATCTCACGAGGCGGGATCGTAGATGCACACTGTTGAGGAGTTCAACAATAGAAAGGTTTTCAATGATGGTCCAGCTTCAATCGACTCATGAATTCAATTATTTTTAAAAAAATGTTTGTGAAAGAATGTATAAAACACTTTTTATGTTAAGTTTACATTAAAAAACGACAAAATATGGATGCCAAAAAATTTGTAAAACTGAAAATGGCGAGACTATAATTTATGGATCAACCAATCACGTATAAGATAACGAGTCTCGATTTTTGGCGCGAAATTCATTCATCCACTTGGCCGAATAGCGTCTTGGCATTATATCTGATGTCAGTTCATGATGAAAACCCTAAATCTAAATTTTAACTCTAACTATCAACTGTAAATGCAAATTCTAACTGGTTTATAACCTTCATTTAGTCCTAATCAGTAGGTGTCCACTGTCAAGTTCACTTCAGCATTACTCAAATGTCGTTCATAAATTATAGTCTCATCCTGAAAATATACGAATGTGAACTACTTATTCATTACTAAAATACACATATCACTTGTGATACATTAATGAATGAATTTAGGCGGTGTATGTTGAATGTATTATGAATGATATCTGTATAATTATAACATTGTAACAAGGTAATCTTATCACAATTGATTGATCAATGGGTGGTGATCAATGTCATGCTTGTCTAGTCCTTATTAGTGCAGATCGAATGCTATCGATCATGTTGCAATGTGGCCACCAGTCTAGGTGACTCGACACTGCGGGCACTATGTATTGAGATTTAGATGGTGGTTGAAGGTAGTCAACAGGAAACCCTGGACTCGGGTTTCGTGCTACTTGGCTCGGATAGCTCAGTGGTAACGTCTCTGACTGTGAAGCTGGGTGACACGAGATCGAATCCGCCAGGGAGCACCAGTTCCCCCAAGATTACAGGTACACCTTGCTGACGAGTGCCAAGTAGCACGAAACCCGGGTCCAAAGTTTCCTGTTGACTATCTCCAACCACCATCTAAGATAATCTTATTAAATCACTTAATTTAGTAACCCTTTAAGTAGTTATGACTAAGTAGTTAGTTATGCATTTCATTTCATTTCCATCTTTATTATTTTCAAGGTATTGGTTATGCGTGTACATTGATTAATTTCTTTCTCAATTGCTACTATACTGTGATAATGGCATGGGCATTTCATTTTATTTTTTCATCATTCACAAGTCAATTACCATGGACAAGATGTGATCAATCATGGAATACACCAGCATGTCGAGTTTTCACTAATCAACCAATAAATTCAAGTATAATTGAAAATACTACTCATATTAGTAATGTAAGCTTAATAACAGTTGATGCAACTACAGAATATTGGGAGTAAGTACATTATGATTGAATTGATTTCTTTGTCTGTGGACAGATTTATGAATGACTAGTAGTCTAATCTTATGGTCTTTGAAGTAAGAATTAGGTAATATGCTGTTGTTTTACTGTTCATTACACCAGTACACCATCTCAGAGAACAAAACACCAATAGTATCCTTAAATGATGACTTTGTGAAGATTTTATGAGAAATTTTAAAATAATTTATTTTCAAATCTCCAAAATCTATGTGATCAAACTATTCAAACTTATTGACTAGGTTGCAATGGTGAGTAAGTATAAACATTTTTGGTAATACATTAAATCGACCTACTGGTTGATGCAAAGTGGACAAAGTTAAAATCGACATTTATGAAATAATTCAGTCAGGAATCTTCGTATTCATATTTCAACTCATTGTCTCATTACTTTAAACCTCTTTGAGATGCACCAATGGCAGAATATGATATCAGACATGTCAATCTGAAAAATTACAATCTAACATATACTTATCTATTTATTTACAACGGTTACCCCTGCTGATGGAGCATAGTCCGACCACAGACATTCTCCATCGAACTCTGTTCTCGACAATTCTTTCCAGTTGTTTCCAATTGCTATCCATCCTTTTGATATTTGCTCCCAATTTCGGACATAGTGTGTTCTTCTGCCTTTCTTTTTTCTTTATCCCTTCAGAATTCCAAGTTAGAGTTAAATGGTTTCTAAGATGCTAATATATATATCCGGTTAGAAGTGAAAATTGGAAAACAGATTCCTCAAATTGTAGAATAAACTATTCAGTAGAACTAGTCCGGTTATTTAATCGCATGAATCAAAATCCTAAGCGTCTATACGTCGACATATTTTAAATCTCGGTATGGAATAAAACGTTTTCGTATAAAGAATTCTCATAGTATCTTATCAAACAGAATGGTATTCATGGTATCTGCAGAATGATTACTTAATGATTCCTATCTGATAGAATATTTGATTGGCAAACCATTGATCACTTATGAAGTTAATTAACGATGCATGTAACGAGTTTCTTTGAGAACAATTTTACCAACTTAAAGTGACTAATGATTGAAGCAAATTACACCTTTGTCATTACATGCTATAACTGAAAAATATTTGCTGCGGATTAAGGGTAGCGAATTATTGCTCGGACCAAAGACGCGCAAACACGTAGAACGACCTAGGGTTCTGATTGGTCTCGCTTCCCTGTCTAGCCCAGCCAGATGAGTCCAGAACGCAAGTCACAGCCTCGGATATATGAATCATTATATTTCAAACATACTTTGTTTATATACCAATCAAGCAGTCCACAACGTACCATAAAATAGAAGATAACATTGTACAATAATGGCCAACAGGAAAATAACACGTTAAATAAATATTGACCAATAAGATGATACCATTTCATGTCCAAGGATAGCATTAGGCTTAACAGGATAATTTTTGGGATATTTTCCTGAATATCCCAACATTACATTAATTATTTCAAGGGAATCAAGTGGTATGATATATGAAACCATCAACGTGATGATGATTATTTATTTAAATGCATAAACGTTAGTACTAGGAGGCACCAAATAGATATGCACCACATAAATCATTCGATTTGTATGAGGGATGGGATACTTGCTGGTCACTCAAACCGAAATCAGTGGTTTTCTTGAGGTGCCACACTCGGATCCTTCGACCTACAGGTCTCATCCACAAGGCAGTGGAGCAACGTTAGGACATATAGTCCCATGGTAACCGGTGACCAATAATTGTTTCATACTCCATTTGTTCCCGCAGGATACCGGAGCCTATGTTCACCAATAGTTTGAAATCAGGGTTTTCCAACTCCCCTAGGTGGATTCTATACATCCACCAACTCGATAAAGAGTCGGACATTCAAATTTTCGTACTCTCAATTTCGTGAACAATATTAATGCCACGATGAGGTAGTGGGTAGGACTTCCCTGTTAGTGGCTGTGTACGCCTGACAATGTAAGAGCATTTCGAGAGAGAGAGAGAGAGAGAGCTAACTCACCACTCTCGGTCGTACCAGTGCTATCAACTTGAAGAACAGTCAATGCAATAAAACGTGTTCAGTGATCATAATAAAGTCATGTTTTAGATTATGAAAACTTCAAATTGAATAATGTTGTAGTGAACACGAACACCATTGGGTACAACCGGATGTATTTAACACAACATTACAGGACTTGTTAATAAAATCTAACAATCAAATAGTAAATCCTTAGTTTGTAAAATGTCCATCAGTTGTCTCATAATGACTAAGACTTCATTGTTCTTGCATTTTCATACAAATTGCATTCTGTTTCGATTCTTTACTGTTCGATCCTCTTGTGTCTCTGCTGCCAGACATTCTGTTCCTGATTAACATCATATACTACTTATGTCGATATAAGTAACACAGACAACAGTGTGACCTTAAAGACAATTTTTTTAAGAATACATTTGAAAGTAATACATAATGACAACTATAATCTAAAGGAATAGTTCTAGGAATAACCAACAAACTGACTATTCATATATTCTGTTATGATATTTGGAATAACTGAAAGTTATGTTGTATACAATGTTGTTATAATGTATTTCTACTTCTATATGAATCAATTTTGAGATATATCCTTCAGTCGATGTATCGTATATCTGCACATTTCGATTTTTTTTTCTTTTTAATAGACGTCGTGTACTGAAATTATCGGATGGTATACATGATATTGGTACAGTACAGTGGGATTTAGCTTTGTGTCTCCTTCTCACTTGGGTCATTATATATTTATGCATTTGGAAAGGGATTAAAACATCAGCCAAGGTAAGTAATTGATGATATTTAGTGTTGCTGGCTAGTATGATAGTTTATGTTTAGATTAACTCATGAGTAAATGTTTATATATATACATTACGGTAGACAGTGAGCTACAAAACCAATTAAAACTAAGGAGGATTGATTTGCTGTTTCGTTTTAGCCTGAGATTCTTCAAGAAAGTGGGTCAACGACCTATCATATAATCAAATATGGTATCTTTAGTGCTAGATATTTTAATCATGTTAGAAATGTGACAGACATCACCAATGACACTGGATTTTAAATCCTTTATATCTTGAATAAGCTGAAGTTGAGAATATCAACCGTAAAATTATTCATCAGCAATCTATCAAAATAATGCTATGCGTGGTGAAGAAGATTTGTAACTTACATGGATAATTTCGATGAAGTTTTGTTCTTTGAGATAGATGGTTTGGTCATGGAGCTTTCATCGTCATTCTGCATGACATCTTTGGCACAGACTTCAGATACTTCAAGAACTTTTACCTGAAGTTTGTGCTACCGATGATGTCACACTCCACCATCACAAAGTCCACTATCTAGACTCGATTACTTACTTACTACTTACTTACTTACTTACTTACTTACTTACTTACTTACTTACTTACTTACTTACTTACTTACTTACTTACTTACTTACTTACTTACTTACTTACTTCACTCACTTCTACTTCTACTCTACTCACTCACTCGCTCACTCACTACTCACTCACTCACTCACTACTACTCGCTCACTCACTCACTCACTCACTCACTCACTCACTCACTCACTCACTCCACTCACTCGCTCACTACCACTCACGCGCGCGCTACTTACTCGCTACTTACTTACTTACTACTACTTACTTACTTACTTACTTACTTACTTACTTACTTACTTACTTACGCCTGTTACTCCCAATGGAGCATAGGCCGCCGACCAGCATTCTCCAACCCACTCTGTCCTGGGCCTTCCTTTCCAGTTCTACCCAATTGTTGTTCATTTTTCTCATGTCAATCAACATTTCCCGGCGTAATGTGTTCTTTGGTCTTCCTATTTTCCTTTGGCTTTGAGGATTCCATGTGAGGACTTGTCTTGTGACGCAGTTGGGTGCTTTCCTCAATATGTGTCCTATCCACTTCCAGCGCTTCTTCCTGATTTCTTCCTCCGCTGAGATCTGGTTTGTTCACTTCCACAGTAGGTTGTTGTTGATAGTGTCTGACCAACGGATTCAAAGTATTTTGTGTAGACAACTGTTAATAAGCACCTGTATTTTCTGGATGATGTCTTTCGTAGTTCTCCAGGTTTCCGTCCCATACAGTAGAGCTGTCTTGACATTTTTATTGAAAATTCTGACTTTGGTGTTGGCTGACAGTTGTTTTTAGTTCCAGATGTTCCTCAGTTGTAAATATACTGCTCTTGATTTTCCGATCCGCACCTTCACATCTGCATCAGATCCACCATGTTCATCAATGATGCTGCCCAAATATGTAAAGGTTTTTATGTAGACTCGATTACTGTATACAATCTATTCTTTCTAAATACTGATTATCTAGATTACAACAGTTGATTTGGTCCATATAAGATTTATTGGTTGTTACTATGTACTAATATGAATTCATATTATAAATTTTATTGATGTATTCTATTCCATCAATTTCTTTAGGACAATAAGTTATTCACTATAGAACACTATAGAATACATCTAAGACAATCAACTAATTCTAATTAAGCTATATAATGTTGTACAGTATGTTTTTCTGTACAGAACTTGAATTGTTTTCTTGTTCTAAATGTAGATAGATACTAGTTCAGGTTTAACATTCCATATATGGCCATATGGTCCTTCCTTTTATTTTTAATAAAAAAAAAATGATAAAACTCATATCTTTTACCAGGAACTCAAATCTTTTAATTATAAAGTAGTAAATGTAATTTGTACTATACAATACAACAATTTTCAGACTACATAGGTCATATGAACTTATGATAAGAGAAAAAAATTTCATAATGATTCTTAACAAAGTGTAAGTCATTTCACTTCTAAAGATGAACGTTAGTGATGAATTAGATGATGGTTGGAGGTAGTCGACAGGAAACCATGTACCCGGGTTTCGCGTTACTTGGCACTCGTCAGCAAGGTGTACCTGTAATCTTGAGGGAACTGGTGCTCCCTGGAGGATTCGATTTCGTGTCACCCAGCTTCACAGTCAGAGACCGTTACCACTGAGCTATCTGGGCTGCGATTGACCTCCTGTAGGACTGAGGTGTATATACAATAGATTGATCACTGGATAGTGATCAATGTCATGTGTGTTATGTCCTTATTTAGTGCAGATCGAATGCTATCGACCATGTAATGAATAGATTGCAGATTTGTTTTCATAAATCTGTTAACTTCTTCAAGTTAGATCATACCATTGTTTTGTTTTTACTGAAATGAACAAGCTGACTGATATTTACCAAGGTGGCCTTCTTGAATATCTGGGCTACCGGTTCTTGCTATCAACACATCTCAACAAGTTCTCTGTTTTTTTGTTTCTTTTAACACAACATTATCCTTATTAGTCTCATAACCTATTTAGGTGCGTTTGTGAAAACTTTACTACATTTCTCTGTACAACTTACAAAAGAGCCTATTCAGAGACATTGTAGTTACTGGCAATATGCAGCGAACTGAATGTACATTATTCAGATGGTGATTGACTAGACTGCTAACATCTAACTGGCGATTACTCAACTATGTTAACGTCAGAATCGATCAAGAAATAAGAAACGGAAAGTTGTTGAAATATTTTGTGCGAAGAATTCTATATTGTACTCAAAACTATAACGTTGAATAAACCCACTAATAATAATAATAATAATAATAATAATAATAATATCAGCTAAAGCCCTAGTTCTTAGTACAATTTGATTATCCAGGGATAGAAGTATCACCCAAACTTGGTGGCTGTCTCTAGGGTAAACTTCAGTGTTTTTCTTACTAAATGTACAACTCAGACGACATAACTAATACATATGCCATTACTATCTGATCACTGATCTAGTCAATAAAACTATGCAGGGAATTCTGGATCTCAATCACTATATTCAATCAAAATCATTCACTTGACTACTGATATATTTTAGTAGTATCAATACATTTCCTTATTTTTTTCTAAAATAAATAAAACATTCCAATTTCAATCATTCTAAGTGTTAATCAATTTATTTCATATGGGCTTCATGAATAAATACTAAATCTAATGGTAAATATTCATACTAAAACACTTCTTGGATGAGCACTGTTGAGGAGTCCCATAATAGGACGAAACGGTCATTCACTGCTTCCAGATTTTCCATGGTGGTCTAGTTCCAATTGACATATCAATTCAACTATAGAAACTTCTGAGTGAATTTTAACTTTTTTTGTTGTTGATTGATTAACTTATTTTTTGTTCTTATGCCCAGTTAAATTATTTTGCTTAGAAATGCTTTCTTTATATAAGAAAAGATGGATGGTGGCTAACAGTGGAATACAGGATACGCGTTTATCCTATTTTGAACTCGTCAACTGGATATATTTATATCTCAGAGATGATGTTCACTACGGGACTCGAACACAATACCGTTTGCTTCAAACGCCATCGAGTTATCTACTTAGCTACTGATTCCTTAAGGCAATATTTAGGCAGTCCTCACAGGATGCATGTATGGCAATAAGAGACTGATCAAGTGCAGTCCTAAACAACAAGTTAACAACATCAGGTGAATTGATACTTTCTTCTTATTTTATTTATTCTAGATTATGTATGTGACTGCACTTTTGCCTTACGTATTCATGATTACTCTATTAATACGAACCGCCTTACTTGATGGTGCTTCAAATGGATTGATTCATTATTTAAAACCAGATTGGTCAAAATTAACTGATATGACAGTAAGTGCTATTATCGATCATGTGTGCCTTTCTCTTCTTATGTTACGTTGACTGAAAGATGTAAACTAGGGGATGGATACTTAAACTAAGCTGTTTCTACGCCAACTATTCAAATTTCAATGGAATCACTGTCAAATAAGAGAGATACATAAAATTTCAAGAATTCCCATTGATTTCATTAATTTTCAGTTTGATTGTGAATTACTTTTATATAGAAATTAAAGTTCCCAAAAAACCTCGACCTATAAACCCAACTAGTTTTTATAAGTGACGACCGAAAATAATCTGAGGGTTAAAATAAAAAGAGGGTAACTAGTACAGGATTCCTGTAGAGATCTGGTCGGCGGCCTATGCTCCATTTGGAGTAACAGGCGTAAGTCAGTAAGTAAGTAAGTAAGTAAGTCTTGTAGAAATTGTTAAATATTTTAGTTTGTATCACTGACTTACTTGCACTAGACGCAATTGAAAGCCGAAAAACACTGGACAACAATCTCATCCTAGTGAATGATATCATTTATCCACAAAATGACTAACGATAGAGCTCGAGACCTTTGGGTTTTGACGTGAGCATTATGTTTAATAGTACAAAATGATTTTTTATGGTTGATAACAAATCCCAGTGTTCATCAATTAATTAAACCCACACTCATGATTAATTTGTATGATCTGGTTGGCGATGAACAAGGAGGATCTGATGAAGACGTAAAGGAGAGGATTGACAAAGCAAGAGCCACATTCCTACAACTAGAGAATATATAGAACTCAAAAAAACTTTCAACCAATATCAAAGTCACAATTTTCAGTACGAACGTCAACACAGTTCTACTGTACGGAGCTGAAACTTGGAGAGCTACTACAACCATCATCAAGAAGGTACGAGTATTTATAAATAGCTGTCTACGTAAGATATTCAATATACGTTGTCGACCGGATACCATCAACAACAGCCTACTATGGGGGAGAGCGAACCAGCTTCCAGCTGAGGAGGAAATTAGGAAAAGAAGTTGGAGGTGGATAGGACATACACTTCGGAAATCATCAATCTACAAAACAAGGCAAATCCTAACTTGGAATCCTAAAGAGAAACAGAAAAGAGAAAGGCTAAAGAACACACTACGTTAGGAATTGGAAGCAGATATCAAAAGGATGAATATCAGCTGCAAATAACTGGAAAGGATTGCCCAGAAGGACTTTGAATGAAGAATGTTGTTGGTCGGCCTATGTTCCCCTTCGAGGGGTAACAGGCGTACGTACACTCATGATAAACATTTTTTTACGAGAGGCTTTAAAATGACTTAATCTTCTTACAGCAATTATCACCCTATATTGGCAGACCAGATGACGACATACGGCGATACACCAAACAGTAAGGATACTGACTATTTTACTGTTTTACTGACAGGAATTTAGCGAGGTATCAATATTAAAGACAGTCAAACATTTCGCAAGTGTTATCATAGTTTTATACTTAATAGCTATTTGTGTATATTACCGCTTATCACTGATGGCATTACTTCTTTAGCATGCTTAACTAAAACCCTTTTTTCAAAACTTATGATTGTATTTCAAGGTGTGGTCTGATGCAGGGACTCAAATCTTTTTCAGTTATAGTATTGGTTTAGGTGTTCTAACAGCATTTGGAAGTTATAATAAAATTCAACACAATTCATTTCGGTAAGTGAAAGCTTAAAATACTTGAACACATTGGTTATTTATCTGTTTATAGTTAATTATTCAACCTTATTTTATCTGATATCTAATAGGACTTGTCCTATAGAAACGATGGGAAAACAACTATCTACAACTGACTGATCAATGTCATGTATGTTAAGTGCTTTTCAGTGCAGATCGGATCCTATCGACCAAATGACAATATGGTCACCAATCTAGGTGACACGACATTGCGTGCACTAGGTTGAGATAAGGTGGTAGTTGGAGATAGACAACAATAAACCCTGGGACTAGGTTTCGTGCTACTTGGCAGTCGTCACAAAGGCGTACCTGTAATATTGGGGGAACTGATGCTCCCTGACGGATTTGACCCCGTGTCATCCAGCTTGATAGTCAGAGACCGTTACCACTGGGCTATCTGGGCCACGACTGACCTCCTGTAGGACTGAGACGTATTTACAATTGATTGATCACTGGATGGTGATCAATGTCATGTATGTTAGGTCCTTCTTAGTGCAGATGGTTGATACGGGATTGAGTTCGTCAGGGAGCATCATTTCCCTCAAGATTAAAGGTACACCTTGCTGACGAGTGCCAAGTAGCACGAAACCAGCTATCGTTTTACACTTAATGTTTGAACAAAAATATTCCTTCCACTCTAGTTGCGATTAAGTTGTACGAGTCAGTATTCATTTGCGAATTTTAGTAAGCTTCAGTACTGATAACCACAAGATTTAAGTTTTGGATACTGCATACAACCGTGCATTGTATTTCTATGTGTTTTATTAGCCAGGGTTGAGTTTTGGAGTGGTCATTACTTCAAGTCCATATTTTGAATATTACACACTATGGCAACCTATGGGAACCGAAATTATGAAAAACCTATAAGTATAGTGTTTGTAGTAGATTGGTGTGGTATTTAGTGGATCTTTGAAAAAGCTTGTTAATATAGGCTAGACTATAATTTATGGATGATTTACGATAACAGGTTTTGGATTTCAGAGAGAAATTCACTCATCCATTTAGCTAAATAGCGTCTTGATATTTTAGCTGATATCAGTTCGTGATTTAAACCCTGAATCTAAGCCGTATCCTTAATCGTCAACTGTAAATCACATTCCTTATCCTTCACAAAGGTTTAAAATCCTCATTTAGCCCTGATCATTAGGTGGACATTTCCAAGGTCAATTTAGCGTTGACCAAAGGTCTTCCATAACTTATAATCTCTTATAATTTCTTAATAAAATAAAATAAAAACATTATGATCATCATTAAGTTGAATAACATCACCAACATGAAATATGGAAATGGTTTAATATTCCACTACAGAGGTAGTTCTTGTAAATGACTATACTCCTTTTCTTTATGTAATTGATGAACCATAATGAATACCATTCACGTACAAATACAATATTACTTTCAATGCAGCAGTTTGGAAGACTCTCCTGGTCTCCCACATTGTATGAGCATTCCATGTACCTAAATTAATGATTGCTCTGGTTGTCAGAAAGGGCATCAGCCTCGTGAATTCTAAAGGAAATCGGCTTTCACCATGAGGCGTCATAACCCTACTAAATGAAGACCTTCTAACTCCCAGGACAGAGTTTAAATGGTTTAAATCAATTTTTCTGGTTAGCATTTTCTTAGCGAGTTATTTTTCTATGGGATGGGGTCGCCAACTTCATGCCCAACCCTCCTCCTTTATCTGGGCCTGAAACTGGCAGTAGCCCCAAAGGGGCTCCAGGAGAAGTTATTAGTTTCAATGGGACTACAGTAAAAATTTGTATGCCGGAGTAAACTGTTATACAAAGCTCGAAATGATGATCTTTTTCATAAATTATAACTGAACAATATATATTATACATACATTATATTCTAGAGATTGTTGTTTATTCGCTCTGGCTAATACATTTACAAGTTTATTATCTGGATGTGTTATATTTTGTACACTTGGTTATATGTCATATATATCAAATATACCATTGAATCAAATAGCTGAATCTGGTCCTGGACTTGGTTTTATTGTATATCCAAAAGCAATTGGTACTATGCCAGGTAGCCCATTCTGGTCAATATGTTTTTTTATTATGATTATCCTATTGGGTATTGACAGTATGGTAAGTGAGCATATCATTACTTTTGTATGTATATGATGTATTTATCCAGTATTATTGATGTTTCAATATGCTCTAAATTTATTGGAAGCAATAAGCCTTGATAGAGAGTTGCTTCAAATAATGTTTAACATTACGGGTTTAGGCTATTGCTGGTCTTACGTTGATCCATTCAGGATATCAATCTGAATTCAACAATAGTCTTGAGGTTGAGCGTATGCTCGAGATTGAAGGTCCTGGGTTTGAATCCCATGGGTGGTATCGTGGATGCACATTACTGAGGAGTCTCATACTAGAATGAAACGATTTTCCAGTGTTTCCTGATTTCCAATGGTAGTCTGACATCGATCCATTCATGATATCGATCTGAACTCAACAATCTCCACGACCCTAGACTGATAATTAAAAATATTAGGTTCTAGAAAAATATTTGTGAAATACTGTTCTATCTAAGGTGAACTTGATTGTGAAATTCTCTACCTTTCATTGATCGATAAGCGCTGTTAAAATTGGTCGTATTGAATAACAATCTCGCAATAAACTGATGTAAGTATTCCAAATAACTATTGTTGTCTGTTCTACTATTCTAGATTTTACTATTCAAGGACACATTTTAGATAATTAGTTAGATAATCAACATTAATTAACGTTAAATCAAGAAGTTATTACAAAAATTAGTAGCCTATAATAACTCCGAAACATCAGGAAACTTAAGTTCAAGATTTCCTGTTGAATATCTACTACCATCAAACATTTCAATATAGTGCATGGGATGTTTGGTGACTTAGACCTGTGACCACATTGCAAATTGATCAATAAAATTAGATCTATAAAAAAAGGATTAAACAAACGTGATAGTGGTCACCGCTTAGAGATCAATCAGTTCTATAAGGAGTCAGAAGAGATCCAAATAGCTAAGTAGTAATATCTCACTATGTGAAGCTGGGTGACAGGATCAAATCTGCTAATAGTACCAGTTCCCTTTAGAATGCGGGTGAACCTAGCCGACGAGAGCTAAGTAACAAGGAACCTAGGTGTAGGGTATCGTTACGACTACTTACAACTACCTAATTGCTTTTATTAGATCCTGAAACTTATCTCTTTCGTCAATTTACTGTTTTCCATGATCCTTTACCAATCAAATTGATGATACTTTTGTATCTCAAATGCTCTTTAATTAGTTTGCTGGAGTTGAAGGATTTATTGCAGCTGCAGGAGATTATTTTCCTCTTGCTTTGGCGAATAAATGGATTCGTTGTATATTTGTCGGTTGTGTATGTATTACATCATATTTAGTTGGTCTATCAATGGTCACTAATGTAAGTTGATTCAGTGTTTCTTTCTTAATCTCAGCTTGAATTTTAAGTGAATTCTCTATTTACTAAGCTCTCTAACGATGAGGAATGGAGTAAATTAAAAGGTAATTTAAAGCAATGTGAAACTAAAGTCAGAACTGTGAATTCCTAGTTAACAGAGTCGACCAGAGAAGTTGGCGAAATTTATGACTCCGTTGATGTTTCGAAATTCCCTTCGCTAACATTTTCGTTAGGACAGTTATTTTAATGTGTAATTGCTTGTTTTTATGAGCATTGACAGTGGCCTAAGAAATGGAGTTTCCTTGAAAATACTAAGAAATATCTGACAATCACTTCATATTTTCTGTTAATTAAACACGAAGCAATGACCATTGGAGTTCAACCAGGTCTGTTGTGAGATAGTAACTCACTGAAGACAATGGTGGATGGTGCCTCAATATTGTGGATTGGTTGAAGTTGGATATTAACACCGTTGGATGCCGACTCAGTCTCGTGTGCGAGACTGATAGGTTCTGGGTTCGAATCCTGCGGGGTGCGGGATCGTGGATGCGCACTGCTGGGAAGTCCCTCAATAGGAAGAAACGGCCGTCCAGTGCTTCCAGATTTTCCATGGTGGTATAGCTCTAATTGACTCATGAATTCAACTATTAAATCACTATAATTTCAACAAAACCCCTTTCTGATAATTAAACAATAGACAACAATTATACAATAATAAGGGTATACTAAAATAAAGAGAGGATATAATGGTGGAGTTACTTATTGTTTATCATAGCTGCACTGAATATTATTTGTAAAATATGTAAGGATTGTTGAAGCTTGTTTTAGAACGTTTACTAATTTAAACTAAGTTAAATTTTGAATATTCGTGGAGAATGCCTATGTGAAAGCTCCGTTTTGGGGACGCTAGATCCCCAGAAATCACTTGGTAAACGTCTCATCTTTTTCGTTTTATTTTCGAAATTTGAAGTCTTTATTTTCGCGCCAAAGATGTTCACTGTAACTTTCAGTTTGTATTTCCCACTTGGAAGGACCTTAACTGTCATCAGTTTGTTTCCTCTTTTAGTACTCTATGTTTTTGGCGTTTTCCGAGGACATTTTCGTGCTGTACATATATACATGAGTTGTGTGCTTATCTTTCGTTCTTTCGGGCTGCTTGAGAAATATATATACATATATTTTCCCACATGAATCTGGTCTCCCTGCTCCATTTAGTAGGGCTGGAGCACAGTGTAACAGTTTAGCTTTTCCTGTTGTAGTGTTGTTGAATTTAGTTCCGTTTACTGGTTTTAAGTGATATCGTAATCTTTTCAAAAGTAGCAAGAAGAAAGAAGTTTGTCCTCCATTCACTTACCTTGTCACATTTTCCATCAATATACAATAACTCTTCTCTTTTGTTTATACACTTTTCTTTAGGGTGGAATGTATGTATTTCAATTACTTGACTATTACAGCGGTAGTCGTATCATATTAATTGTAGGATTATTAGAATCATCAGTGATTGGATACATTTATGGTGAGTTTAAATACAGTTTATGAAAGGAAATCAATTGTTATTATTCATTTTTGTATTGGTTGTTTGAATGTTACCACTGATGTTCAAGACTACAATTGATCAGTTTCTTATTGCCATATGTGCATCCTGAGGTGATTGCCTCGATATTGCCTCAAGTCACAAACATGCAGATACATCCAGCTGACGATCCCCAAAATAGGACGAAACACGCATCCTGGATTCCACTGCTAGCCACTATTCATCTCTGCCTATAAATATTCTTATCACTCAATCCACCAGCTATAAACTATATAGAACCTGGCACACCTATACATTAGGCAAAGTCATTATGCTACATCAGTACAATGAGCTCAGTTTATCAAGGTCAATGCCAAAGTAATACAAATATCTGTGACAACCAAAGAGATTATCCATAGAGAATATGATTAAAGAAGAAAGAACTAGTTCATAGAATAGAAAGTATACAATGATTTTAAAGCTCATGATTTAAACAAAAAAAATCAGAGAATGAATGCATCTGTATCATTGAAACCGATTATTCTATACGACAAAACTTCTGAGAACAAGAAATCTTGGACAAATGAGAAACGAACCAAACCTCTTATAATTCTTTATTCCGTTCCATGGTATAATATTGTCATGAAATGTAAAAACATATGAATGGTATGTGATAGAACCCATGATAACGTCACTAACGGTTGCCTCACTACATATGCAAGTTTCAAGTATCAACCTATGTATTACAATCCATAAATAGTTTGTAAAACATTGACTAGACCTGATACCTACTTCTGCGTCAGAGTTAACCTGCCAAACTCATGTGTTCAAAAGAATTTGCTTGGCTCAGCTGAATTATTCTAAATAAACATTTTGATGAACGAATTAGAAACCCAGTGCTTATATACTAATAATCTACCAGATTATATTCACAGTTCAGCTTGACCATAATCTTTTTGGATTGAGACCATGAACCGGTTAGTGTTAGGCCACCATTGGAAACCTGGAAGCACTGGACGGCCGTTTCGTCCTACTGTGGGACTCTTCAGCAGTGCGCATCCACGATCCCACTCGCGGGATCCGAACCTAGGGCCTTCAGTCTTGCGCGCGAACGCTTAACCTACTGGATCAGTGAGCCGGGATCCAATAATGTTAATGTCTAACCTCAACCAATCCACGAAAATACGTGACCATCTTCCATCGTACTGAAGTAGATACCTGTCTCTACCCGACACGGATTAGCACCACTGGTCACGGCTGTCTAGTGCTTTCAGGTTTTCTACGGTGGTCTAACATCAATCGATTCATCGTTTCAATCAAAAAAGTTTCGTTATATAATTATGGATTATTATTATTATTATTTGTTTTTTGAAAAATAAAGGTTTTAAACGAGTTTCTAAAGATATGAAACGAATGTATGGCTATTCATTAAAGTGGATCACATTCTTATTCTGGTGCATAACAACACCATTGTTTTCACTTGTAAGCATATTTGAATGTATATTGCCGGTGTTTTATTTTTTCTAGACGGACTTCATGTTTTAAATTCATTTGATGATTAGGACTGTAATTGATCAGTCTTTTATCGGCATATGTGTATCCGGTGCAGAATGCCTCGATATTGCCTTAAGTCACAAGTATTCTAAACAAAGATGGCTAACAGTGGAATCCAGGACGCGCATTTCGTCCTATTTGGATTTCATGTTCATTGAATTAATCACTTTGACTTAGTCGTTGTTGACTTTAGAATGTTTTATTCATGAAATCATTTACATTGGAAGAATGTTGGACCAAGATCATGATCGTTTAAAGTTAAAAGACTGTCTCATCTTGTCAGAATATTTATATTTCAATTTGCAATTAACTTAGGTTAAAGACTGTTATTCAGGGTGATGAAATACAGTAGTAACACATAGAGAAAGAAATGATCAGTTCAATATAGCCGTGTTGAAAGAATATGTAACAACTTGTAGCGTGGAGTCGAGTTGAGATTGACTATGAACACCACTACAAGAAGACTACGTGCCAGTTAACCGATAAAATCCCCCATAAGCCAAATATCAGAAGGCAGTTGATGGCTGTAGTCGACATGTATTTGTTGGCGATCTCGTGGTATCGAAAGGATACCGAGATCGTGCCAAAGGAGTACAAGCGTGGTTACTGAGCGTAACCGAACCCGTGCAAGGTCACAATCGAAGGATAATGGAGCAGTAATATGGCTGTCTTTAGCACAGTTAAACAAACGAGCACAGTAAAACAATCACTGGTACAATTGGTTATAATAATGATTGTTTCCATTAAATCAATCGCGTTCTCTTGGTAAAAGTAAGTCACTACAAACTAATAAGAAGGTGAATTGAAGACGATGAACTTATAAAATGCAAGATAGAAATTATTACGATAAAACAACTAGTTACACACAAGTAACACAGTTTTAACATATGAGCCCCACAGGTAGCCTGTGGATATTGATCACTCCGTAGTTCACCTTGATCAAATCGAATATGCCTTTTAAAGGAGGGAGAAACACAACCTGCCGACTGCAAATACATCCTCAATAGTAAATCGCTTTCAGATGAATTTCCAGATTTCCTATGAATGGTCGTATTCTAGCTATTCAAGCTATATTGGAAATGGGATGAACTGATTCAACTATCATTATTATTTTTACTGGATGACTTACAAACACAACACAAATACTGATGGGTGGATGGAGCTAGTCTGTTGGATGACCTATATCTTACTTTTATACTATTCGGCAACCACCAGTAATGTGAATACATAATCTTGAGGGAACTAGTATTCCCCGTAAGATCCCATCACACATTCTACACAGTGCAGGATCTTGTGTAGCTTCTTTTAAGTTCTGTCTTTTAGATGATATCTTTTTCGATGTGTTTTAGTGCTACAAAACAGTAATGATTTGTGAATATAAAGGGAAATATGAGGAATGTAACGTTCCATAATCGTCTTTCTTCTAACCTTTCTGTTCTGATGATGGTATTTGTTCAGTGATTCTGGGTGAAATAAGTAAGTTTGATTCCTTAATCAAAATACCTCTCTGGCTTCTATTCTCTGAGCTCCTCCCAAACCCGACCGTTGCTGCTACCTTGACGTGGTGGTCGGGCTTGCCTATCGTGATGAAGCAACCGATCTATACTGGCTGTAACAACCGTTCCTCAAGGTCTCACCATGTCAGACAGGTCAATTGAAGAGCGGTAAGACCAAAAACAACAAACCCAGGATCCGAAGGCGAAGTCGTACTGCTGACTTTACAGAGGTGTGACAGCAGTAAGGTGTTTCCTTCAGACAACCAGCATGACAGCGATGCTGCCTTCCCACAAAGAAGGGTGCGGTTAGAATAGGTCGACCCTAAAAATCCACACATCACCTTATCCCATGGATTTCCGTCTCCGGAGGTAACGTCTCAATAAGTACGGAGCTAACACGAAAATTAATCACAGAAAGTTCGTGTGTGACCGACATCAAGCAGTTGTCCCTTGGGCACTGCGGTCAATTTCTCAGGTCACTCTAAAACCACCTCTAATCGATTTTCATTTTCAGGTACCTCCAGAAGAGCCCTTCCACAGTGTGAGCAACCGGGAAGTGATAACCACCCTCATACCTGTAACCGCACTCAAGACCACTGTATTCATAATCAACCTCCATCTTTAATTCCTATTATTTCTCCTACATCGACTTTCAACGTTAAACTTCCTCTTTCGGCTTCCTTCTCAACTGTCACCATAGCCAACGATTCTAGTTCCTCCCAAAAAGATGATGCTTACACTAAAGTAAATAAACATGATGAATGTTACTTCTAGACGAAATGTTCATTAACCATCGAAATAATGTTTCAGTGGTTTACAGGTCATGTGAATCAACACTGTACGAAACTACAAAACACCAGTGAGAAGGGATTTTATGTACATCAAGTAATGTGTTAATAATCTAAATGTAACTCTTTTGCTTATTATGAACTGATGAAATGAAATGAATCGTTTGTATTAAGTAGTATCAATTGTTCATTTCTATCTTTGTATAAATCATCTCTAATACTTTTATTTGTATATACTTTTTAACAATTCTAGATTCTATTCATTATCAGTGTGATAGTCTATGAAGAATTAACTTATAAACGTGCTTCATTACATGAACCTTATCATTTTCCTGGATGGTCTGTAAAACTTGGTTGGTTTATGGCTAGTTCTAGTATATTTCTTATACCGATTGTAATGATTATTAAAATTCTTAGAACATCTGGAACATTTTTACAGGTAATTTAGTTGATTGTTTTTATCTTGACAACTCCTTATTTATAATAACCATAATGATTGTACAATCTAAAATATCACAAGTCAAACTATATTCATTTTGTTTTAGTGTAAACAGTTGAATCATATTACCACTCAGTCAGTCAGTCAGCTATAATGTAGGACCAGGCACATGTATGCATCCGTTCAAGTTGCCATACCTCATCAACACAACAAGATGGACACCGGATTCATAAAAGTAGTTAATTCGGAGGTGGTAATATATAAAAGAAAGATTGCAATAAGGATATAATACAAGGAGAAAGAATTGGTTCGTAGAAAGGAATATATGAAGCGATTTTAATTTCTTAGTTTAAGGGAAGACAATGAGTGTATACACCGACTGCATTGTGATCAATTCTGAGTCATGTCATACACAGTCTCCAACCATTGGCCACGATAGTCACGCGGACCCCAACCAAGTAGTCTGCATCTACCAACATGGCTCAGACTACAGGTTAGTGACTTCAGGCACTGATTCCACGTTTTGGTTTGGCCGCCCTTAACTTTCTTCTAACCATCCCGAACACCGGTCAGCATTGGACGTCGTGATAATTGGTGTTCGGGCATACGTAACACGTGGCCCAACCATCTCAGTCGATGAAGATTAGCAAACTCATCAACTGATTTACCATCATTCCCTAATACCCTGCGTCTAACCTCACCATTACTTACCCGGTGGTCTCAGAAGACGCCAACAATATTTCTGAGGCATCTGTGGTCAAATACTAACAGCTTACGAGTATCTTCTACTATCAACGGCCATGTTTCGCTGCCGTAAAGTAGAACAGAACGAACTGCCGCGCAGTATACTCGTCCTTTTATTGATAGACGGATATCTCGCCTTCGCCACATGTGACGTAAGTTGGCAAAAGCCAAACGAGCTTTTCGAATCCGTGCTGAGATTTCGTCCGATACCAGCCCATTAGGGCTGATCAGACTTCCAAGTGAAGTTGTCGACGCGTTCGACTACTTCACTCCCTATCCTTAGTTCAGGTGTTAACGCAGACCAGTCCTGAAGCAACAATATGCATTTAGAGGGAGAGAAGCGCATTCCAAACATTCTGGCATTGTTGCTCAGTGCTACCAAAAGCCTCTGCATTTTATCAGCGTCTTCACCAAACAGGACTATATCATCTGCGTATTCTAAGTTGATAAGTGGACCTCCTGGAAGGAGATCAATACCCGAGAATTCAGTCGACGAGCAAGTTATTTCCATCAATAGGTCTATGATGGAGTTAAACAAAAATGGAGAAAGTGGACAGCCTTGACGGACACCAATTGAGGTTGCAAAAGTAGATGACGTATCATATTACCAAACGTTATAAAATGTAGATAACAGAAAGTGGCGATCAACAATTTAGACTGTTGTGCAAAATGAAACGAGTATCTTTTCTTTGTTTGATTTTTTTACTAATACTGTTTCATAGTCTGATTAATTTCACCTCTATCTGAAGTTTTTGCTGATGATGTTTTTCAGTTTATTTACTTAAAGACATAAATATTGGTACAAAGGAGCACCGAATACATATGCGCCACACAAGTCATTTGATTTGTGTATGGGCTGTCATACTGTCCAGGTGCCCAGACCGAAGCAAGTGGTTTTCTTAAAAGGAAACACTCAGAGCCTTTGACATAAAGATCTGATCAACAATGCAGTGGGGTAACATCAGGAGATGAAGTCCCATATGAACCGGTGACCAATAATTGGTTCATACGTTATTTGTTTCTTTAGGGTCCTGGAGCCCATGTACACCATTGCATTGGAATCACGGTTTTCCAAATCCCGTAGATGCATCCTCCATATCCACCAACCCGGTTAAAGGGCCGGACATTCGCTTTTCGTCCTCTCAATTTCGTAAACAACAACCCTACAGCAAGAAGGCAGTGAGCAGGACGTTCTTGTTAGTGGCTGTATACAAGTGGCCTTGTGAGAACATTTCGAGAAAGAGGGGGGAGAGAGAGAACTGACTCTCCCCACCCTCATCCATACCAGGTTCTCGTACGATGTCGTTCACAATAACTATGAAAGCTTCACGAACAAACAATCCAGCTCAGAGAACAAGACTTCATCAAAAACGGATTAGTTTATTTTATTGTTGAACTAATCACATTTCTCTTGTAATTTCTAGTTGGTTATAGAGATTTGTAAAGATCTGCATTACAGATTTACAAATGCGAAAATACCATCTATAAGTGGATTTTTATTCTGTGAAATCATTCAATTTCAACTCTATTTTTTTCTATTTTTTCTTCAATTAAGAGGATTAAAAAATTATGCATCCCTATTATTGAGAATAGTGATGAAACTATAGAGACTGTAGGTAAGTATCCTTCCTTTTATTGGTTACCTTATTTGGTTTCAAAAATGTAAAACTTTAGTAAAATGCAGGAACATACAAGAAGTCTGAGTCAATTGATTGATATTTGCAAGTTTGAAATAACTGACTGACAGTTTACAAATGAAGTATTTACTGTATAGTTCTCAAGGTTTACTAAGTGATTGTGTAATTTTGTACCCAAATATATTCAATTGTCCCCCCCAACTTGTGTACTCATTTACTAAAACACAAAATACTATATAAAAACTAAAAAAATTATTTGTTCTTTTGTTTGTTTTAAACTCTACTCACAGAATCAAATGTAAACGGGAATTAAATGGATGGTGTAAATTCTCTGAACAATGAAACTTCTCTTTTTTTTCTATGATCTTAGTTGTTAATCGATTCAATCAATATGGTGATCAGTCTAATGATTTATTGAATAAAACAGATTTTATTTTCATTATCTGCTTTTTTTTGTTTTTTTTCTTTTTGATTTTATACTTTCAAATTGTGCAGAATAATAGTGTCGTTCTTTTTTTAGCGAGTTCATTTTCTATAGGATGAGGTCGCTAACTCCATGCCCGATTCTCTTTCTTTATCCAGGTTTAGGACTAACAGTAGCCCTAAAGAGGCTTCAGGTGGAATAATGCAATTTAGTTAAACTGTCTATGTCATACGTAATCATCTAACTTACTAACTTACGCCTGCTACTCCTCGCGAAGGAACATAGGCCGCTCACCAGCATTCTCCATCCAACCCTATCCTGGGCAATCCTTCCCAGCTCCTTCCAGTTCTTATTCACCCTTTTCATATCTGCTTCTATTTCCCGACGTAATGTGTCCTTTGGTCTTCTTCATTCCCGCTTCTCTTCATGATTCCAAGTTAGGGCTTGACTCGTGATGTAGTTTCGTGATTTCCGTAATGTATGTTCTATCCATTGCTATCGGATTTTCCTAATTTCCTCTTCAGCTGGAAGCTGGTTTGTTCTCTCCCACAGAAGGCTGTTGCTGATGGTATCCGGCCAATAGATGTTGAGCATCTTGTTTAAAAGTACTAAAAACACATTCTCCCGTTGTCTGTGACCTTGCACGAACTAGCGTACGTTCAGTAGTCCCGCTTGTAGACTTTGGCACGACCTCGATGTTCTTTCAATACCACGAAATCGCCAACAAATACATCTTACTACAAGCTTCAATCGCCTTCTGATATTTGGTCAACGGAGGGATATAACCTGGTAACTGGCACGTAGTCTTCCTGTTGTGGTAATCATAGTCAGCCGAGACTCGACTACACACTACACTATATATTTTAACATGAAGGGACACTGAGGGTTTTCCTCACATTACAGAGTGTTCTAGAGGGATCTATTAAAATTCAGTGTTATAGAAACTATTATTTCCTAAGTCTTCATTTTAATCTTTAAATTAACTGCTCCTAATAACCAGATGCTCAACTGAGTCTCATGATATTGCTTAGAATATTGTTAGTTTTAATAGACGTTACTAGTAGAAGTTAATTAGTCGGTTGTCGTAGTCATATCCGGACAAAGCTAATGTGTGAAACTCTAAGTCTTGGAGTTAGTCAACTTCTTAGCCTCACACTCATCCATCCCGGCTAGCACCAGGGAACATTAACGCCTTTTTCTTCCTATCTTATTGGCACTGTACTTGAAGAATCACCGCTAAAACGTCGACAGATTTCGTATCATGAACATTTTAATACTATGGAGTAGATAGGAGAACTTTCTCCAAGTCCATCGAAGGAAACACAGTTTTCTGACATTTCACTGCCGTATTTCAGGTGGGTTTGATAAGACTGTCTCTGCTTAGTGTTACATCGTTACTTGGAGTTATAAGTGATCAACTGAAATTAAACACGATTAATAGTTGAGGATCAGTTTCCACCTATCTATCATAAACCATTTTAAAATCGCGATCGAAACATCTTCAGTTGTCATTTTTCAATTGTTCTGACTTCCATTCGTTTCCTTGTTAGTTTCTGTAGACTATTCTGCGGTGAATAAAAATTACATTCACTTTAGAATTAAGCATTCTATATTGTGCTTAAATCATAAAACAACACGACACAACTTCACGCTGCGTAATTCAAATTAGAGTTCTTACTTGTGTCTTGTAGAATTCTTACACGATTAGCATCATTTTGTTAAACTATTTCAAACACATCTTGTGTCGCAACATAGGCGGAGTCAAATAACCTGAAGAATTCGGTTATCAACTTGTAGCGGTAAATAAATCCCCAAAATAAATAGCTCTGTAAGTTTTCAACATTGGATGCTGACCACATGTTTTAATGGACTTACCTAGCTGAAGGCGCTCGGTCATGCATCCGCGTCAGATCACAAGTGGGAATGCCGTGCTCAACATCCCCTGCAACCGCTAGCCAGATTAGATAAGACGATCCTCGGTATATTGATAGCACATCAACTATATCTTGGAACCTCCTCGTTTCCGTCTTTTGAGTTCACTTGGTGTGTACGATTCATACTAGGTGTTACTGGTTAAAGCGTTGTCAAACTCCAAATACCTGTGGCACCTTCAAACTTGTCACTGTGTGATGTGGGACGTTATTTGAAATGACTTTAAACCTTTTATTTATAAAATAACATCAACGAAAACGGAATTTCAGCTTCTTTCATAACTGCGATCGGTACAGAAGCCTATATTTTATTTTAAAAATCTCAAATCTCCTTTCAAGACCCATTTTAATTTTGTCCAAGAAACTAAAGAAACTACTAGTAAATCATTTTTACATAAAATCACCTGAAATATATGAAAGAAAATAATTCGACAAAGGAAAGTGGTGTTTTTCCTCTGAGTAATTTTTATCGTTAAATTAATCATCAAGACTACTGCTTTTGCCTTAATTGATATTTTTCAGTTAAAGTAATCCCCAAAAGTACCGCTTTTTCTCTAATGAAGTTTATCATCTGCACTTTACGAGTAAAGGTACATAAAAACTAAAGGCACTAGTGCTCATTCTTCGTTTAATATGTCTTTGAGTATTGTTTGTATCCATAGATGTTAAGGTCTTTCTGCAACTACTGAAGCCCGATTTTTTTTATTGTTTTTTTATTCTATTTACATACGAACATAAAACAAATCTATGGCGCAATTGAAACATCGTTGTGGTAGACCAGCATGATATTTCCCGGTCGATAAGGGGATTCAATGTGATAACTGCAATAAGTGGTATCACGATGTGTGCACCAGACTCACACCGGCTGCATACTAACGGGGCCGTAGGCCACTATCACGTTGATTATGCAAAGAATGTTGTTCTACTAAGTCTCTGCTGATTCTAGAGGCGATCGAGTTGCTAAACATGGCTAGGAAATTACCCTCTGATAAATGAGCAGCAGTAGATTGACAGAACTCTGCTTTCAAGGAAATTCAGAGCGTTATTATGAGCCCAGCTTTAGACTTAAATGAGACCATAAATGTGAACCTATAGTATTCTAATTGTCGTATGAATTAGGAATTCCAGGATTAACACAATTGAATTAAGAAGACACAGACACAACGAATGTACTGTATTTAGAATTCGAAATCAAACATTCAACCAGTACAAAGGTATCATTGGTTCATTCAAACACCACATCCGCCACAGCTTAAATTGGAGTCTAGGTGTTTGTAATCAATCGTACATCTTCTTCTCAAATTCATCCTGAGTCTGTCTGACATTATATTGGATAAGGATTCTGTATTATCTAGAATATGCTCATTAGCATTAGAATTAACAATCGAAATTGGAACTGACTCACCTGGTTCCTGAAATTGTATTTGATCTACATGTCGACTGTGTGTACTTAAGTCATCGATGTCTAGAATTCGCACCATCGATTTTCCGACATTCTTCAGAACAATACCCGTAGATGGTCGAAGATCATTTCCTCGATAGTATGTAACTTCTGCAGACTCCAGACATCTCATATTCGACCGAAGAATTCTTCCTTTCAATAGCTTCGCTGGAGTCTCCTTCGTCACCGAATGTTTGGCATTTCTATATTGCAATAGAAAGGTATCTACTCCCCTCTCCAGCTCATTAAATGTTGAGGGGGCTATAGAATCAATAGCAGTCTTTAATGTCCTAACAAAATTCTCTGCCTGACCATTAGAACACGGATGTCTGGGAGCAGTAAATAGATGTTTGCACCCTATACCGTTCAACCAGGTAGTGACTGCATCTGCAGCAAAATGTGAGCCATTATCAGTCACCAACACCAAGGGAACACCTTCTCGACTAAACACCTTTCTTAATGCTTGTATTGTGAAATCAGAATTTGGTGAAGTTGTGAAAAAAACTTCAGGCCACTTTGAAAAGGAATCAATGACTACTAGTGCGTAGTATTTACCAAGAAATGGTCCACAATAGTCAGCATGAATCCTCTGCCAGGCCTCAGACGATACTGGCCATGGCACCCACTTCGAAAGATGACTTTTCAACTGATGACATTTCTCACAATTGTTTGCCGTACGACATATATCTGCATTTATCTCTGGCCACCAGCATGTGAGCCTTGCCAAGGACTTCATTTTCTCAACACCTAAATGACCACTATGAAGATCTTCAAGAACAGATTTACGCAACGAAGGAGGAATGACAACACGATAGTTTAAACACAAAATACCATCAAGAGTAGTAGATAACTCATCCCGCTTTGAAAAATAGATAGGAAATCTCCGTTTCAAATTAGCATTCCAACCTTTCCTTATAGCACTGAGTATACATCCAAAATATCTGCGAGTTTCTCTAATGAGATCTGAACGTCTCACTGGTAAAGGTTGCACTAACAAACAATCCGAAGTATTAATAGGTTTATCTTGTAATGACTGTCGAGAAATGTAATCAACATGTTGAATCTGTTTGGCACTTCTGTGCTGAACCGTATAGTCATATGCACTCAAAGCAATACTCTATCGTTGAACCATAGCTGCTGAGGAACGTGCTAAGGATTTTTCGGGATGATAAATAAACTTTAAAGCTTCATGATCAGTAACAATAGTGAATTTCTTTCCGAATAAATATTTATGAAGTCTTTTAACAGCCCAAAACACAGCTAATGCTTCTCGCTGAGTCTGTGAATAACCTTGTTCAGTAACAGTAAGTTTGCGTGAAACACAAATAACTGGTCTACCTTCCTGTTCCAAAACTGCACCAATTCCCACAGGTGATGCATCAGTAATAAGCACAGAATGTACATTAGGGGAGTACGTTCGAAGAACAGCATCACTTTGAAGAAACTTCAGCAGACTTCGTAAGCATGACTCTTGTTCCTCACTCCATTTGAATGAATTGGATGTTAAAATATTAAATAAACAATTTGCACGACAAGAAAAATTAGGAATAAAACGGGAATAGTATTGAAGAGCACCCACTAGTGAACGTAATTCTGTAAGATTTTTCGGAGACGGTGCATTAGTCAGTGGAGCTAGTCGTTTCATATCTGGTCTAAAACCATTACCATCAACTAGGTATCCAAGGCATTCAAAACTAGACACACAAAATGAACACTTATTTGGATTCACTGTTATATTCTTCTCAATTAAACGACGCAATAAAGCAATAAGTCTCTGGTCATGAACTACCTTATTAGAGCCATGAACAATGAGATCATCTTGATAAACTTCAACACCTTCAAGATCACTAACTACTTTATTCATAACTTCCTTAAATATGGCTGGAGAACAACTTAGACCAAATGGAAGGAAATTGTATTTGAACAGACCAAAAAGAGTGTTAATTGTCGTCAAAATAGATGAAGAATCATCTAAAGGAATTTGAAGATAAGCATCTTTTAGGTCAACTTTCGAGAACACTTTAGAACCATGAAGTCGATTTAGAATATCTTCAGCTTCTACCGTCGTGCACGTTTGCTTCAACAAACGGGAGTTCAGAGTTAATCTATAGTCACCGCAAATTCTAGGGGTCTTGCCGTCCGACTTCAGTGGCGTAACGATAGGAGTACCCCATGCTGAAGACTGAATTGGTTCAATTATGCCTTTCACACACAAATCGTTTAATGTCTTATGTACTGCTTCTCGAAGACCATAAGGAATTATTCGTCTTTTAAGAAAGACGGGATCACCCTGTACTTGAAGTTTTATAGGCTTAATTTTCATACCTCCACTGCACTTAGCACACATAGCTATCAAATCTTTAAGTAAAGTATCAGAATTTTCTTTAGAAACTAAGAAGGACAACTCCACCTTAAGCCTTTTCAAATTCTTTAAACCCAATATTGACAGTCCTGTTTCGCTAACTAAAAATTCACAAGGTATGTATGAAGAATTATCATCTCTGATTAGCAATTCACAACATCCTCGTATGGGCAGTCTGTGTCCAGTAATCCCCAGTATTGATACTTCAGTGGGTCGTACAACAACGTTAGGAACTAAAGCTTTCAAGTTCTTGAATGAAATAATGGACTCTATACTGCCTGTGTCCAGAATAAAGTCATGAAATGAACCAAGCCCCCTGAACGCCCTGGTACGGCCGAGAGTGGGAGAGTCCGCTCTCCCTCTCGAAATACTCTCACACGGCCACGCGTATACGGGCTCCAGTATCCTGCGGGAACAAATGGCGTATGAACCAATCGTTGGTCACCGGCTACCATGGGACTGCATCTCCTTACGATGCTCCACTGCCTTGTGGGTTAGACCTTTAGGTCAAAGGCTCGGGGAGTGGCCCCCTAAGATAACCACCTGCTTCGGTTTGGGCACCCGAGCAGTATTACAGCCCACACACAAATTGATGAACTCTTTATGCCTATGGAAATTACCTTTCTCGCTTTGAAAAACAAACAATTGATTCAGATTATTATCATTACAATTATTGTCATTATTAATACTATTATTATTACTATTATTGTCATTATTATTATTATTATTATTATTATTATTACTTTCCACATTATTCACCCTCTTTTATACTTATACAGCGGCTCGTCTTTGGTGGAAATCCGACTGTATCTAAACGTTCTCGAGTCACTGTCCGGTTGAAAATTGTATGTTACCATCGAATACGAGGACTGAAGCAGTTTTTCTGAAACCACGTGCGCCATTCAAACTGGCTACCTTCAACGTTCGCACACTTATGCAGGTTGGTCAACAGATAGGGCTGGCTATGTCTTTGGAAAGTCTTAATATTGATGGTTGTTGTCTATCCGAGACCCGTATTCAAGACTCTGGTGAAGTACTACAAATTCGCTCTACATCTGTCACTTCAAAAAGCTTGTTTTACGTGCGCTTATCCGGGGACCCTGTGGCATCTTCGTCTGGTCTTGCTGGCGTTGGTGTCGCACTAAGCGCTAGAGGTGAGGCAGCACTAGTCGATTGGATCCCCATTAACAGTCGGTTATGTGCTGTTAGATTAGAAAGTTCCATCAAAGTGAGAAGAAATCGGCGTGAGAAACGATGTCTTTTCGTCATCTCCGCCTATGCCCCGACAGATTGCAGCCCGGATGCAATCAAGGATGAGTTTTACCACCAGTTATCAGTTCTTCTCCAGAAAGTGCGTTCGACAGATATTGTAGTACTAGCCGGAGACTTGAATGCTCAGGTCGGGCGTCTAGGCACAGAAGAGAGTCGTGTAGGTGGTCGATGGGAACTTGTTCGTCGCAGGTCTGATAACTGGGGCCGTCTACTGCAACTGTGCACAGACAACAACCTGTTTCTGGCTAGCACTAACTTTCGGCACAGTCATCTCTGATGTGCCACCTGGCGTCCTCCCTCTGCATCTCAAGCCTTGACTCGGATTGATCGCATCGCGATCAGCTACCGCTGGCGTGGTTGTGTACAAGACTACCGCTCCTTTTGGAGTACCTATCTTGACTCTGACCATGCCTTGGTCTGCGCCAATCTTGCCTTACTTTTCAGTGGACAACGAAGTGACCACCACCAAAAGATTGATGTTAGCAAGCTGGTTGCAACTTCTGTTGCAAGTAAGTATCGAACCGAGCTAGCCTCTAGGCTAGCTACCACTCCACCGAAAAGTATAGATGAGCATTGGTTGCAATTGCATGACGCCATGAAAATGGCGGGAACAGTCAGTTGTGGGTTCGCGAAACGTCCCGCTTTTAAGCACTGGGTTTCTCCAGGTTCCTTACAACTCATCGAAGCCCGTCGGTCTACTCCGGGTGACCGTGAGTTTGACCACAAACGAAGGATGTTACGTAAGGAAATTGGGCAAAGCTTGCGTAAGGACCGAGAAGCCTGGTGGTCGATGCGTGCTAATGAGCTGGAAGCAGCAGCTGCATTTGGTAACTACCGGAAGCTCTTCCAGCTCATCCGAGCCACTGACAGCAAGAAGTCTGGTGTGAGTGAAACAATCTGCGAGGATGATGGGATGCCAATCACTAACATCCATCGACGTCTTGGACGATGGGCAGAATTTTTCGAAGGGCAGTTCAACTGGCCTGCTGCTCCGGCAACATCGGTCAGACTGTCCTGCCCTCCATGACCGGTGACGACTGATCCACCAAATGAGGAGGAAGTCCGCAAGGAACTCCAACTCTTGAAGCGTTACAAATCACCTGGCCCAGATGACTTACCTCCGGCTCTTTTTAAAGATGGTGGTGACTTTTGACTAAGGAATTGACGACGTTGTTTACAAAGGTTTGGGAACTAGAGAGTGTACCAACGTCATGGAATGAGTCGATAGTTGTCCCTATCTTTAAAAAGGGTTCACGTCGTTCCTGTAACAACTATCGGGGGATAAGTTTACTTCCGATTGCGTCCAAGCTATTGGCTTCCGTCATTCTTCGTAGGCTGTTCAAAACCCGAGAAAGATTGACTCGCGAGGAGCAGGCTGGGTTTCGTTCTGGTCGAGGATGTATTGATCATATCTTCACCCTACGCCAAATGTTAGAACATCGCCATATTTATCAAAGGCCAACAATCGTAGTGTTTCTTGACATCAGGGCTGCCTTCGATTCGTTGGACAGGACTGTTCTCTGGGATTGTCTATTGAAGAAGGGTGTGCCTGAGAAGTTTATTAACATCCTAAAAGCCCTATATAAAAACACCTCAGGCAGAGTGAGGGCATACAACCACCTCTCTCCATTGTTCCATTCGAGCAGTGGGGTTAGGCAGGGTTGCCCAATCTCACCATTCCTCTTCAACTTTGCCATCGATGACATTCTGGAAACAGCTCTGATGAATGTAAGTAATGGTGGTGTGGATCTGTTGCCTGGAGAAAGACTTCTCGACCTTGAGTATGCGGACGATATTGTCTTACTGTGCGATAATGCCCAAGGCATGCAACCCGCACTTAATCAGTTGACAATCAGTGTCCGTAGGTATGGTATGTGCTTTGCACCTTCCAAGTGCAAAGTACTTCTACAAGACTGGCAGGATTCCAATTCTGTACTCACCCTGGATGGTGAGCAGATAGACGTAGTTGAGAAGTTCGTGTATCTGGGTAGCTGCATAAGTGCTGGTGGGGGTGTGAGTGATGAGATCAATGCACGAATAGTGAAAGCCAGAGCGGCTTATGCCAATCTGGGCCACCTTTGGCGCCTTCGTGATGTTAGTCTGGCTGTAAAAGGTCGAATATGCAACGCGTCGGTGAGAGCAGTTTTGCTCTATGCTTGTGAAACCTGGCCTCTCCGAGTTGAGGACGTTAGACGACTCTCTGTGTTCGATCACCGCTGTCTCCGAAGGATTTCTGACATTCAGTGGCAACACCATGTCAGTAATGCAGAGGTTCGGTATCGTGTGTTCGGGCACAGAGATGATAATTCAATTGGTGTTACCATCTTGAAACACCGACTTCGGTGGCTTGGACATGTTCTCCGAATGTCGTCCCAGAGAATTCCATGCCGTGCATTATTTGCCGACTCTGGGACTGGTTGGAAGAAGCGGAGAGGTGGTCAGTGCATGACATGGTGTCGTGGTATGAAAGAAAGCTGCAAAGGACTGGCTTCTGTCGGTCCTTTACGACTCCCTGGTTGGGGTCTGAGAGATGGTGCTACACAGTGGCTAGAGACGTTATCAGATATGGCTCAGAATAGAAGCCAGTGGCGATCCTGCTGTAACCTTCTTTTACTTTCTTCATAAAAAGTGGTTGTGTCTCCTTTACCTGAAAGATTTCTTCTGATTGTACCTTTTCGTTCCATCGTTACTACCACACTACCTTACTCCAATCTCTTCGTCATTGTTCTCTTTTTCTTTTGCGCTCCTTAGTTTTTTTTTCTACTTCTCTTCGAATTCTCATTGTTTTGTGTGGCGCATATATATTGGCGCTCTCTTGTACCAATATTCACGTGTTCAAATAATAATAAATAATATAATCACTTCTGAATATGAGCATTACCTTTCGAAATAGTGGACAAAGACAAATGATCACTAGAAACATCCGAATTATTGAAATTTAAATTACAAGATTTAGTACAGCTCGAAGCAAAATGAACAGTAGCTTTGCATACTGACTGAATGTGTCCTACCTTACCACATTTAAAACATTTAGCATTACGAAATACACATGAATTGCGAGCATGAAACTTTCCACATGATAAACATTTACCAAACTTCATCTCACCTTTGTGATTTGCTTTGTAATTCCTCGTTGAAACACCTTTCATATTTACACGAGAATAGGAATCACTGTTAAATGAACGCAAGTTTGATTGACCCTGAGATTGTAGTTCATCACGACGACTAAGCAAAGTATCAGAAATCTTCATCGACTGGATATCAAGTTCATTGACTGCTTCTTAGTTAATACATGCAGTTCTAGCATCTTGAAAGGAACAGTTTGGCATTCTTAACAGCTCTCTTTTCAAACTCGGTATGTTAATTCCTGCAAGTAATCGATCTCTCAGTTGCACATGAAGTTGATCACCGAAATTACACTTGGCAGCTTGTTTCTGTAATTCAAGGATGAATTCCCGAACCTTTTGGTCATTTTGACGAATCATCTTATGAAACTTCGCCCTTTCACGGCATTCAAAACTGGTGCATTTTACATGACTTAACAATAGCTCTTTAAGAGTTGCATAAGGGAGTGAGATAGGTTTTTCTGGATATTCCAAAGTTTTTAATAAGCTGTACGCTTCTCTCCCAATGAATGTCAGAAAATGTGCCACAATTTTCTCACCTTTAACATCTTTCTTGGTCATGCTCCAAATTTCGAACCTTTCCAAATAATCCTCAATAGCTTCAGGAGTTGAATGAATATCCAACTTTTCCATTGCAGGTTCCATCACGACGCCAATATAGTATTCTAATTGTCGTATGAATTAGGAATTCCAGGATTAACACAATTGAATTAAGAAGACACAGACACAACGAATGTACTGTATTTAGAATTCGAAATCAAACATTCAACCAGTACAAAGGTATCATTGGTTCATTCAAACACCACAGAACCTCATCAGGGAAGCAGGAAAGCATATGGATGTAGGTATTGTTACAAGGAGAAAGAAGCGCACAGAGAAGAAGAAACAACCTATAGACAGTACTAAGACATGTGAATCTGCGGTTTTAGTTCTGGATTCACATGTCAATATAATACAAATTATAGGGGAGTCAAGTCTGGGCAGTGTAGAGGAAGTGCTAATGAGACAAAATAAGATAAATGAGTGGCTCGCAGTCACACCTAAGTAAAGAGAAGTAAGAAAACAGGATTGCAATGAAGAGACGGTTTCATGAAATAAAATTCCACAGCGTGTCAAGACGGACCTCGCTGAGAGGTCAGTCATTTTTCATAAGTTAGGAGAATCTTCAGATAGGGAACCAAAGGCTAGATTTGAGCACGACTTCCGTCATATTAAGTCTTTGATAAACAAGCTACTCCCAGAAACAGTTTAAGAAGTTAGCATCTGTAAGCTTAATAGAATAGGACAAAAGGTGGATTCTGAAAGTCCTCAAAAAAGCTGCCTCTTGAAGTTTACATTCCCTACGGTTGAAGAAAGGGACCTGATTCTAGCCAACTCGCGTAAATTGATTCGATTGGAATCTATATCCATGAGGATCTTAGCCTAGCTGATCGTATTAAGAGATGAGCTGCAGAAGTTGAAACAAACGAGCGCCGCCGAAATGGTGAAAGAAACCTCATTCTAGAGGGTTTTCAATTTGTAAAAGTTCGGAGCAAAACGATTCCCAAACCACTCTGGGTGGTGAGGGAAAGTTCTCCACAGACTTAAAGGTATGCTACCCAAATCCTCGCAGCCTACTAAATAAAATGGCGAGGCTCAAGTCAGTGGTGGATAAAGAAAAACTGGATGTTATTGCTGTCTCAGAAACATGATTAACGTCAGAAGTATTAGATAATGAAATTCAGTTGACTGGTTTTTTAACCAGTATGGCTGATAGGTTAAACCGTGGGGAAGGTGGGGTTATTCTGTACACGTAAAGTACCCTGAGCATGTGAGCAGTTGAAACAGTGGTACATGATTCACGGAAATGTGCACTGGTGAGATGTAAGTTGAAATGCCGACGGCAAGATATTGAAGTAGTTGTAGTATATCGTAGTCCAAAATGTGTAGCAGATTATTTTCTCCTAAGTAAACTTAAGTCCTGGTGTAACATGAGTAAACGCCTTGTAGTAGGCGACTTTAATGCACCATATATAAACTGGGTTAACTTAGAAGTAGGGTCATCGATAACGTCGTTCGATTGCAAACTGTTAGAAACCTCGATTGAATTAGCTTTATTCCAACACACTGGAAACCCCACAAGATACGACTTAAGAAACTCTTCTTCTCTTTTAGATTTAGTCTTCACACACGGTGATGACGTTGGTCAAATGAATTTTCCCCCACCATTAGGGAGAAGTGTCCATGCAGTCGTATTATTCAAATTCATGGTTGAGATTACCTGTCAAGCAGTTGCGCCGGCCCGTCCTAACATATGGAAGGCAGATATGCAGGCAATCAACTCCGCAGCATCGGCTGAGAACTGGGAAATTGACTCAAAGGCATCAGTACAATAGGCATGGACTCTATTCAGGCAGTTATACAATCAGGTAACTCAACCATACATACCCTGGACTGTCCCAAAGAAAAAGAAGCACGGACATCCCTGGATAGGCCTGGATATTCGACGTTTACTAAGACAAAAGAAGAACTGTTGCTGTCCGCTTTGGCACAGCAGGTACGATGGAACCCTACAGATTGGTAAGAAACAAGAATATAACAAAAATTCGGGAAGCTCAAAAAAACTATGAAATGTAGCTGGCACAATCTGCACTCAAGCAGCCCAAGAGAATATTCTCGTACACATACTACGGAACAATGATGCATCATTGGATTCCCAACCTAATTAAAGAAGGGAACGAATCTTAAATAATAGAGGAAGATCAGGAAAAAGTAGCGGCTATGGCTAACTATTTTAGGGCAGTTTTCACTAAGGAACCTCCTCTAAACAGAACACCGGACCAAAACAAAGAGTCAACAAACCACCTGCTCACCGTGGACTTTGATCAAGACGATGTACTTAAGGCTCTTAGCACCCTAAACATGGAGAAGTCAACAGGACCAGATGAAATACACCCCAAAATCTTGAGATATATTACGAAATATATTGCAGCCCCACTGACTGTGATATTCGACATGTCACTTTACCAAGGTGTGTTACCTATGGAATGAAAGGACGCAGTCGTCACTCCCATACATAAAACAGGACCGAGACAAGTTCCATTGAACTACAGACCTGTGAGCCTCACCAGTGTTGTAGTTAAAATATTGAAGAGAATAGTTAAAGAGTCCAAAATGTCATTTTCGGAAACCAACAACCTGTTAAACAGCGAACAACATGGTTTTAGAAAGGGTTTGTCATGTACAATGAATCTCCTTATGGCAATAGAATCTTGTATAAAGGCGCTAGACAATGGAAACTCAGTGGAAGTTGTTTACATAGACGTCAGTAAGGCTTTCGACAAGGCGCCAACAAGTAGACTGCTATTTAAGTTTGAAAATCTTGGTATTGCTGGAACGCTTTTAAAATGGCCTAAGGATTTCCTAGTAGGTCGTAGACAGAATGTAGGAATAAATTCCAAGTGATCCATCTGGAGACCAGTATTTAGTGGAGTGCCTCAAGGTTCCGTCTCAGGTCCTCTATTTTTTATACTGTATGTAAATGATCTTCCAAGTATAGTTCAATCCCCAAAGTTGTTGTACGCTGACGATGTGGAAATCTGGCGAGTAATAACTGGAGACAGAGATGCATGTGCTCTTCAGGCAGACTTAAATAGTGTGATTAACTGGTCTAAAGAGTGGCTGATGCTTATCAACGTGGTAAAGTGTGTGTACATGCACTTTTGGGATACAAAGGTTAATAGGTGCAGCATAGGAGAAGTGCCATTACCCGTGGTCCGGTCTCCAAAGGATCTTGGGGTGATCGTGAGTCATGATCTTAAGACGACGGCCCATTACTGTAAGGTCGCAGCTAAGAAGTTTCGAACCCTCTGGTCCTTAAAGTGGACATTTACTAAGTTAGACACTACCATGTTCAACACAGTATACACATCCTTAGTGAGAACCAAGATTTGAAACTGCGTTCAGGTTTCAAGCCCCTGTTCAAAAGTTGACTCGGACATCCCGTAAAAGTACAGAGAGCAGCTACGCGTGCGATTCCGGAACTCCAGGGTTTACCATACAAAGAGAAGCTTGAAAAACTGAACCTCTTTACTCTGTCCTATCGCAGACTAAGAGGATATCTTATTTTGATGTACAGAATACTGTGAAATGATTTTGGACCTAACTTATTCTCTCTCTTTCTTCCCACTAGATCGGGACACCTCAGAGGACATAGCAGGCGAGTAGAAAAGCCAAGAACGAACAAAATACCCGTGGCATACAGGTTTTCACACCGAGTCATCAATACTTGGAACCTGTTGCCCGAAGCAGTGGTGTCCGCACCTTCAATTGACTCTTTCAAGAGAAGACTGGACACTCACAGAAGCATACTAGAAAATGAATAACATAGGCCGTAGGCCTTCTGTCCGTACTACACAAATTAAATCTAGTTCATGTTTTGAATCAAACTACCACAGATTTCATTCTGCAGCTTCATGCATGGGCTTCTGAATGCAGGTGAATATCCAACCTCGTGACCACCTGATTCTAAATATAGAAAAGCTGCTTCTAAAAACTCCTTCACACATTTCCAAGTTGGCTAGAGACTTTTACGTTGCTTGTGATGATATCAAGAAGCAACATGATGTCTTATTATCGAATGTGAATAAATCTATTATACTACAGGAGCCTTACGTTTTTTTTGTGCAGGTGGGTACTTGTGGTGTTTGTATGAAATAATTATTTCTTTGTACTTGATGACTACCTGGATTAGAATTCCAAATACATTACGTTCATTTGTGCCCAACTAGTTTTACTTGCTATGAATTGCGATATTTCGGGAATTTCTAGTTCGTACAAAAATTTAAATACGTCTAATTATCACAATACCCCTCATTTTATCAATAGAAGAGACCAGACTAGTGTCGAATAGGCCTTTATTTTGGTCATGGAGTAAAGTAGTTGGAGAGTGAGGTCATCGTTTTTAGACATACAAAGTTTTTGAGCATTCAACATAAAGTAATAAAAAATTTTATGCCTATACAAAATAAGGAAGTAAATGACTACTCGAGCTATAATGTTTTGACGTTACTATGATGTTTGAGGCCAACTCTTAACCAATAAATAAACGTTGTAACAGTTTCATCTAACAGGAACCACCTTAATCCACTTAGACGAGTGAAAAATTCGTATGGCACTTTAAATTCATTAGAAATTAAGTTCTTTTTTCATGTGTTAATTTGCATCTCCATAGTTCATGTCAGTTAGGGTATGTGCGTTTCCGTAAATTTTAAAAAGTGGACACATTCATGAAGTACTTAGAAGTTTCAAGTCACTTATAAGTAAAACACTGAACGAGCGTGGGTCAAACTAATATAGAAGAATTCTCCAGAAGTTGCTTACTACCGATTGCAAAAGTGCTGTATATTTGGTAAGAAATTAATTATCAACTAAAGAGAATCCTATTCTTTATAGTTTATATCGGTAGAGTAGATCCAATTATTTCTAATAAAAATCTGTTGTTTCTTTATAATAATGTTCAGTTAAAACTCACAAGTAGTGCAACAACTGAAAACACTGGTTACAAGTAACCCATTGTTGGTACAGTCTGTACCCGGTCGAGGAAAGAAGAAGGCCTCAGTGTCAGTATCCCTTTCCTGGAATGACTCATCTGGGTTTGAGCTAAGAAGGCTTGGTTTACTGAACGTCAGTGTTTCTTTATGCACTTATTCTTCTAATGATAACTTTATCATAGGTCTAGTCTTATTGCTCAAAGGTCGTAAGGGGTATGAAAATTCAAGTGCTTAACTTAGAAGTGAAGGGAGAGCTCATCTTTTTGAAGTGTACACTAACTCTATGGGGTTGAAGAGGGGTCTGTGGATAGTAAATCAGACAAACAAGTTGGAAAAACACCAGTAATTCCATTTGCGCCGTCCATCTGGGGTAATCCGATCACCTGTAGAATATCCTAGCACTTATAAAATTGCGCCCTTCGATTTTGTTCAAGGCTTAATATTAACTTTGACTCCGTTTCCATTAGAGGGTTTGTATGATAATAACGATAGGTGGATATACTAAGGAAGTAGTGAGCCTTTCCTCAGACCGCTTCCGCCTGTTGATGTCACAGGTATTCAGTGTTTCACAACGCTTCTACCAGTAACACCTTCTAATATGTTTCGTTCCCACCAAGAGAAATCAAAAGACAGAGTCGAGGAGATCGGAAGAGTATATTTGGCGATGACCAATATATCGGAATTCTCTGATCTAATCTGGCTAGCGATTGCGGTTGGTGTTGAGCACGGCGTTAACACACGTGATCTGGTGCGGATGCCTGACCGAGCGCCTTCAGCTAGATGAGTCCACTAAAACATATGGTCAGCATCCAATGTCGAAAACTTAATGCTATTTATTTTGGGGATTTATTTACCGCTACACGCCAATCTAAAAATCCATCTCCACTATAGTTGCATCTCCATCAGGGCTAGGTTTGGTTTTAGAGCAGAATGGATATCTTGTTATTTTTGTTCCATAGCGATGAAAAAGGTCTGAACAAAGATATTCTCAGACTTCAAAGAAGTCTTCAGCTGTGATACGGTCAGTAAAAAGACTGCACTAATGCTTGGTTAGTGTGAAATTTCACATTATAATTGATCTACAGTTCTACAGTTAGGACTTAGAATTGGGTGTTACGTTTCCATCGTTAAACATCATTTATCTAAAAGTATGTCACTTTATATTATGCTATCCATATTTTGAGATGCCACCTGAGGATGGTGAATATATGTGGTTTCAAAATGAAATCACTTCCTAATTAGACTTGTTGGTTGCCTAAAATTGATGTTGATACGGGTCTGAAACTTGAAAACTGTCCTCATAGTTCTCATAAGCTCTTGTATATAACTTTACTTGCGATTCTTGACTTGGAATTATGGAAATGTATTCATGTCGAAAACTATGGCCCATTTTTGACCCATATTATTGGTCACTATTGATTAACATCTCAAATAACTTTAAGTGGCACGCACTAGCAGTACTCGCAGAGAACTTACTCAAAGAGCAGTAAGGAAGATATTTGTTTGTTCGCACCAAAAACCATAACTTGAGGTTTTGGGAGTACCTTACAAATTCGGAAAGTGACAGCTGAGGTGGTGGGATGTCGAATATTCCTAAAGATAGTGAGTCGGAAATCCTCGAAGTTTTTGAAGAATGCCAACTTAATAATTTGTCACACGATCGCTTATGTGTAAAACTGAAAAATATTTACGACAATGTAAGTGGCGACAAATGAAATTTTTATAATTTGTTCTTTATATAAGCCTTGAATTCGACTCAAAATTATGGGTTTAGGGTGGTTACTGTATTCAAGTAACCATCATATAATGATTTTTCAGATGGATTAGTCTCCAGAGCTACCGTAGTGAGGTTTAAAGTCTGCGTACAGATTCAGATCCAGATTTGTGTAGTAATGACAGAAGGCCTACGGCCTATGTTATTCATTTTCTAGTATGCTTCTGTGAGTGTCCAGTCTTCTCTTGAAAGAGTCAATTGAAGGTGCGGACACCACTGCTTCGGGCAACAGGTTCCAAGTATTGATGACTCGGTGTGAAAACCTGTATGCCACGGGTATTTTGTTCGTTCTTGGCTTTTCTACTCGCCTGCTATGTCCTCTGAGGTGTCCCGATCTAGTGGGAAGAAAGAGAGAGAATAAGTTAGGTCCAAAATCATTTCACAGTATTCTGTACATCAAAATAAGATATCCTCTTAGTCTGCGATAGGACAGAGTAAAGAGGTTCAGTTTTTCAAGCTTCTCTTTGTATGGTAAACCCTGGAGTTCCGGAATCGCACGCGTAGCTGCTCTCTGTACTTTTACGGGATGTCCGAGTCACCTTTTAAACAGGGGCTTGCAGCCTGAACACAGTTCTCTAACTTAGTTCTCACTAAGGATGTGTATACTGTGTTGAACATGGTAGTATCAAACTTAGTGAATGTCCTTTTTGTCTATTGAAACTGTGTTAATCCTTAGAGTGTGTTTTCCAGTGAAGGCCCAGGTTCTAGCCGAAAGTGTTTGCTGAACAGGCCAATACTACTCGTTGTGGTAAGGTGTTCTAGACACTGACCACTCGATGAGAAAAAGGAAATCCACTAAGTTTATTAGATAGTGGTTTTTGAACCTTCTTACTATGGCCTTGGAGATGATTAGTGCTAGAGAAAGTGGAAAGTTAAGACATTAACATCCAATCATAATTAAAGATACGGAATACCGAAATATGTTCACCTCGCGTCTTACGATGCAATAAGGGTGACAGGTGTAAGCGTTTTAAGCGCTCTTTGTGAGTCTGGAAAGACCCTTCACCAATTTTATCCCCATACTCTGAACGTGTCCAAGTGAGTTAGTATCCTTAGAGTTCGCGTGATTATCGCAACCAATGTTTAGAGACTAGTTGATAAGGCTCAAAATTGTTCACAATGGTAACTGCTCATTCGCTCTGTCTTCCCTAGGACCCTAAGTTTTTTTGATAAATTTTTATTACACTAAGCTGTATTCTCGGATCGTATGTACTGTGACCAATATTTTCTACTATGAATACAACTGCTACACTAATTTCTATTCGTTTGTTTTCCTTTGTTATTTTCTCTTACCTTTCCCTATTTCTTCTTAGTCCCATTTCCTTGTTGTGTACCACATATACTTATTATGATGCTCCTTTGTACCAATATTTGTGTTCAAATAAAGAAATAATACTGTTTGTTTTATTAATCTACACTCATTGGTTTAATCATAACTTCTGTTTAATGTGGAGATAATCATTGTGACCTTACATTTTTGTACCTCTGTCAGTGAGCCAAGATTTCAGGTAAATCGTTTAGTTAATAGGTCTAGGGTTTCCTTGAGCTAGAAGATTCCAACTGGGTGACGTGGCTCAAGGTACATCATAGTGGTCCACGTGTATTTTTATCTTCATCTAAATCTTGAATTTCGATGTTCATATTTTCTACTCCTCGGCCTATGCTCCTTCACGAGGACTAACAGGCGTAAGTAAGTAATTTTCTACTTCTCAACTTCATTCTTGCTCTACATACTGTGTTTATCCTTCATTTCTTACCACCATTGATGCTAGTACTAATTGAACTCCTTTGTTATTACCACTCTGCTAATGTGGCATGACAACTTGGACTGACAGATATTTGTACCAGAACCTATGCCACTCAGGACTGACCAGTGAGCTTTAGATTTTGTTTTGTTAATTGTATATTTTCATTCTATTACTCGAGTTTTCATTGTATTTGGTTTAACAGACACGGTTTACACACTTCGCTGATGATTTCTTTGAGCTCTGCCGTTACAGTTTAGTATCCAGTGAACGGTCATCCTATCGCGAAAGGACAATTGATTTCATCACAAAGTTTGCTCTGTTTTGTGGAAAATCAGATGATAGTAGTCAAGATACACTGAATAACCGTTTATTGTTAAAACTTTTCTTATTTTGTATTAAGGTAGGTATAGTTTTTTATTTTTTGCCCATAAAATCGTACACTTTTTTTGATGATCACTAATTTTTGTGTTCTGACTAGGACGCAGGGTATATGAAATTATTTAATGCTTAATTGTTATTCCCATAATGAGTTCTCGCTTTGTGATGTATTAATATTCATAGAATCAATTAAACTGAGTTTATAGACGTGTTGTTGGTTAACGAAATTTAAAGACTGGGAAGTTAAATTAGTCTTGAACAGTTATCACAAATAGACATTAGTCTTGACTTGTAATTAGTGTAGTGGACGCTTATCACAAAAATGTAAATGGTGTCGAAGTTTCAACAATTGTTGAACAGTGAAGAGTTTCACTACACTTGGAGGTCAGTTGAGAAGGCAGTTCAGAATACAGAACACATCGAAAGATGCAAATGGACAATTGAAGGCTATGTATATATGTTATGTAAATACTTTGTAACTTCTCTCAATCAAATACATTCTTCCTGCCTATTGTTGTGTTTTACACTAAAAGTAAATTATCTAACTAATTCGTAGTTTTCCTTAGAGTAATAGGAAATGCATTTAAAAACGGTATGTTTTATACTCTTAGTTGTTTCCTGAGCCTTATCAGTTAGAATATTTTGACATATACTATAATGAAATCACCTGTTTTATAGCAAGTCTATGTTTGCAAGTGATGATTGAATCAAAATCGGTCATTCAAAATAGATTGAAAAGTTGATGAAACTGAACTAGCAATCTATTAAAATTTAAAATTTGGTCTGGTTCGGTTTGTATCGATATGCACCACAAGTGAACCTATCACTTACCTTGTTTGTACCCTATTAATTATAACTAATATTTCGTGAAATCAATCTGTTTACTGATTAGATCTCATCTGTAAGCATTTCTACCAAACCATTCCATGTATAAATCATAATACAAAACGTATAATATGTTCTTCTTACCTTAGTATTCACACTAGTTAATGTGAGGTTCAAAAATGTGTGGTTTCATGCTTTTATTAATGTTTTATGATAAACAGGTAGGCATAAACAACTCATAACTCGAGACAAATATGTGATTGTTCGCGAATTAGCTGTTGAAATGATCAACGGGGTTTGCGTAATCATTTTAATGTTCATTTCATCCATTGTTATTCGTAGTCTAGATACGCGGTTAAGGAACACAAAACAAAGGATTTGAAATTAGCTTAGTCGACAACGTTTCGTCCAGCGGAGTGTTGTTTTTTGACCGTTTAGCAGATTTTCCCATACATTTTAAAATCCTGAAAGTTAAGTGACGTAACAATCGTAAGTAATTGACAACCATCACATTACTACTCATGTTTTTCTAATTCCTCGTACTCTGGATATTTGTGTTATAGTCGTACTAAGTTAATGAGTATGATTTAATTATCTTTCACACAGCTCAGTTTTATAGTTTTCTATTATGCTTGTCTGTTGATCTACTCTTCAAATCAGTACAACGAATGTCCGAATCCTGCAGTAAGATTTCGATGTATGCAGATTATTCACAAACTATTGGATGGGATTGGAGACAATGGAATAATGCCTGAAGAATTGTACAGAACGTTGCAAAGTATATTACTTCGTCGTGTCTATGATACAAAGGTTAGTTGGTTTCTTGTGTGTGTTAGAGAGTAAAAGATAGTCTCCTGTGAAAAATGTGGAGACAAATTCGTTAATTATACAAACGTTTCATTCAATATCATCTTGATTTCACCAATTCAGTCGCATACATTTATCAACTAAAAATCATTGATGGTTATTAAGTTTCGTATAGTTCCATTGTTTCTATCCAAGATTGAATTGACCTGATATGTTGGCAGGCCTACATGTCCTATATAGAGCGAAACTGGTTTCCGAAATTCCATTATTAGTCACCATCGAAAATGTAGTCAATTAAAAATTAGTTTTGACTAAGAAGTATGTTTTTAGAATAATGCAATATATCTAGTAGTTTACAGTGGAATTTAACAGTATGATTTGGCCACACCATAACAACGAAATCAGACTAACAGTTCTTGTTGGGGGCTCTAACGTGATATCTATTTTCAAATAATTATTTCCGATAGGACGCATGCAACTTGTTGTCGTCGATGTCTTTGTTGTGACTCGGCCAGTTGAGTTTTTCATAATCATTTCTCCTACAAAACACCCTAAAATTCAAAACCAGATCACTATAATGTAACACCATAAAACATATTCTCATGATTTGAATAAAGGGAAAAACAAATACTTTTCCTTATTTCGTGCTATTTTTAGATTTTGTTTACCTCTATGTAAGAGCTTGATACAATCAAATACCAGAAAATACTCTGCATAAAAATGAGTTAACAATGTAATCTTAATGGGTAGGATCTTAAAACAATGGAACTAATAGTTCAGATTTCATTTGTTGCAAATAGTACGTCTGTTTATGCAGTGCATAGTAAAGGCTGTGTTTTGCAAGTACATAGTAGAGCAAGAGTTTTACAATTTAGGTATATACTTCCAAAGGTATGTATTTCTCTAGATATCATTATATAAAGATTGGTTATATCTGTCACATCTCCGGCTCTCACGTTACTATTCGTATAGTCGAACCCCTCAACGATAAATAACGTTTCATTAAACATTAATCGAGAGTAATTATTGGCTTCTAAGTTTAGATTTATAAAAACTTAGTTTTATTGATCATCATTCTCACCTACGCCGATCGATTGCAAATCATATAAACTTAAGACGTCCATACATGTTCATAATTTTAATCTTGTCAAGTTTCATTGATCCGAAAACATATTACCTCAAGTCATGACTAGTAGCTTTTATACTGAAAAATCATAATATTTTTTTAAAGAAATTCGTACTATCAAGCTGTGTAGTTCGCTTGCTTTTCAAGTTTTCATGCTGCATTTATTATTGTCAAGTTTTTGAATAGGAGTACTTCACAACTTATTTCATAATGTATGGTGCTTAATATAACGAAATCTCGTGATTGCAGAATGAATTGTACTCTTTAGCTGAATAGATTCGTCATAGTAGTCAATAATAATAGTTGTAATTTCTGAATGAATGATTTTAAAAATATCGGCATTTACACTGATAGAACAACATCGCATTTTTTATGGTTTACTATGTTTATGTATACCTTCTAGGTGTCGGTGCGAGTTGAAGCAATCCAAGCACTTTCTCGTATGCAAGATCCTACTGATGCAGAGTGTCCTGTAGTAGAGGCATTTATTTGGCTCACACGACACGATCCTACTGCAGAGGTTCGGCGTGCGGCATTAGCAGCAATGGTTCTGACTACTCGAACATTACCAAGTCTAGTTGAACGATGTCGTGATCTTGCTGACAATGTACGTCGGGCTGCCTACAAACTGTTAGCATCTCGAGGTATTTTACGACCACTATCGATCGCAAAACGTATCCGTATCTTACAAGATGGATTATCCGATAGATCGGGTAGGTAGCTTTAGAAAATCCTAGGATTGCTGGGATAGGACTACCTTGTGTGATATATATATATCACGTTTATTCTTTTTTGCTAAAGTTATTACTTTGGCTTTTCATTCAGTGCTTTTTATTGACGGGTTTATTCGATACATATATAATGTCGCTGTGAAATCAGTATCACTGCACACTTTTATTATACGTCCTCTCCAGTAATCACGTTTTCTAGAGACTATCAACTTTAAATACTGACTGACATGGTGGTTACCAATTTAACTTGACGATGATAGATACGTGTAGATCATACTGTTATTGACCACTCTGAAGGAGAATCAGTAAGATATTGGCTTTTTTTAACTAACTACTTAAACTATGATCACTATTTGTTTCTTGTCCTCGTTTGTGCCTAACTGGGTGTCGTCAGCCTAAAGGTCAAAATATCGGCCAATTATTAGGGCACGACTACTCTTCTGAATTAATCAGGTTAAGTATTCAGTCTATTGTCAAAACATCAGTAGGAACGGTAATATCTTTTCGGCCTGTAGCCCCTACAAGTCAGTAAATCATCTTAGCATCATCTGAACCATGAAGACTCACCCCAACTGGCTATAGGGAACAATAGCAAGCGAAAACAGTTTAAACGCAAACTGATCGGGCGTATTTTCTAGTAGAAATAATTGGTGGCATGGCAACTTGAGTTGATGCACATGAATGATAAACTCAATTAGCTACAACGTAGGACCAGGCACATATATGCATCCGTCCAAGTTGCCATACCTCATTAGCACAACAAGATGAACACAGAATTCATAAAATAGTTACTTCAATGGTAGTAATCTATAAAAGAAAGATTACATATTAGAATATAGTACAGGAAGAAATAATTGGTTGGTAGAAAGAAATATATGAAGCGATTTTAATCTCATAGTTTAAGGGAAGACAAAGAATGTATACACCTACGCCATTGTGATTGATTCTGAGCCATGTCACCCAGAGTTTCCAACCATTGGTTACGATAGTCACGCTATGGTTTGCTTCATACTATAGAACGTATTTACAACATTATTTTTAAAGGTAGAGATATGTTAGTTGAAGATATTCGATAGTAGGTATTACCATGACGTGTTGCTTACATGTGATGAAATCACCGAATAATGTTGATGTAAAGATTATAATGCTAAGTGAGAGAGATGAATCAGTTAACCTACATGAACTGTGATTCGATCAAATCTTCGATCATTAGTTTGAACTACATAAATAAAAAACAGACATGTATAAAATGTTACGGATATATGAAGACAGGGAGTGTATACACCTACGCCATTGTGATTGATTCTGAGCCATGTCACCCAGAGTTTCCAACCATTGGTTACAATAGTCACGCGGACCCCAACCAAGTAGTCTACATCTACCAACATGGCTCAGACTAGGACTGATGGACTGATTGGTGGTGAATATACGCTGTTGATTTTCACGATGAATAACTTAATACTTGTTTCTGTAGTTTTTCTGTCTTCATTTCTATCCTTCGTTAGTTTTGCGTTTTGTTTTTCCTTTTTCCCTCGTTTTTTTATACCGTTAAGCTTTATACCAACTTAAACCGTTGTATATACTTTTCATGTCATGTCCTTGTTTTCCTTACACTCCCTAGAATTCGAATATTTTGCTTAAAAAATATTACAAACTTTTGGTAAGTTCAGTGATGATAATGTTTCTGTTTTTCAATGTATTTAATTATAGAGGAGGTTCGTAAAGCAACTAAAGAACTAGTTTTAGCATGGTTTAATGGAACTAATCGAGATCCAGTACTACTGTTACGACGTTTAGACCCAGAAGGTGATCCTAGTACAAGTCAAAAAGCTTTAGATAGTCTATTTGAAATGTTATCACTAGACGATCTGTTGAAAGTTGTCCAAGAATGGTCTCCAAATTATTTAAATTCTGAGTAAGTTATTAATGACTTCTCTAAACCTCTTATATTTACTTCTTAGTGTATCATTCTGTACTTCAACATACCGAATAAATAAATAAATAAATAAATAAATAAATATATATATATATATATATATATATATATATATATACTCCTCGTTGAGAAGCGTAGGCCTCCCACCGGCTTTCTCCAAGCAACTTTGTCTCAGGCTATCGTTTCCAATTCCTATTTATTCTTTTGATGTCTGCTTCCAACTCCCAGTGCACTATGTTCTAAAGTCTCCTTCATTTCCTTTCGCCTTCAGGATCATAAGTCAGGGCTTTTCTCGTGATGCAGTTTTGATGATTTCCACAATGCATGTCCTATGTATATATATAGAGAAAGAGAAAGTTGAAATGCAATTCATTTGGGGCAAATACTCTTATTGGTCTAGTCAGAAACGTGTGATTGACTTGTAGTAGTAGCACTTATACCTTACTTCCCATTTTTGGAGGTTGAGGTCATTTTGAATTGGCGATCTAATTGTTACAAATTAAATGTTTAGATTGCCTAACTACAACCATGTGTTGTAGAAGGTTGTAAACAATTAGTCAATAATTAATAAAGTAAAATCTGCTTGCATGCAAGTTGTCACACGAATAAGTATTCGTTGGTATGTTCATTTTGTAATAGGGAAAGATAGGTTCTCAATCAGCGAGTAATAGTAAATTTTTCATAGAACAAATGTAAATTGAACTGATTACTGCGCTTGAAAATGAGATATTTCTTCAGATTATTATTGGTTTATTTTTCAGTCGAATACTTAAATCCGATTGTCTTACACCGGAAGCAACATTTTTCTGGAGAGCATTGGTGGAATTTATTCATAAGAGACTAACTAATGTAGATGACACAACGACAACAACAATAGGATCAGCTGTACACCTTGAGCATGAAGAAGAAGATGAAGAAAACAACCCTTTACAACGATTAGCTGATCTAGTTCAACCGTCTGTTAGTGTTTACGTTGACTTAGCTAAAAGGTTAGTTTGTATTTGTTAATGGGTCCATGAATAGTTGCATAATGAACATGAGTGAGTTGAATCACATGAAGTATAGTAAAATCATTGTCCTGAGTACTTTAGCTCAGTGAATCTGCCAATTAATCAGGATGTAATTGATTGTGAATCTGCCAAGTACTAGTTGAAAGGCATATGTTTTAACCACTCTAAGCCATTGATTCACACGCCATGTGATATAGTTTGTTGAATATCACTGTTTTGTATGATTAACAACACAAGCTGAATACACAGAAGTAAACAAGCAAGTGAAGAGGAGCATCAGAACTGACAAACGTAAATATGTAGAAGATTTATCAACGACGGCAGAAAAGGCTGCAAGGAAACATGACACGACAAAGAAACTCTCTGGAAATCACCGTAAACCAGAACGACCAGTGAAAAGCAAGGAAGGCGAGGTAATCACCAACACTGAAGAACAACGAAACAGGTAGGTAGTGCACTTCAAGGAACTCTTAAATCGACCAGCCCCACTGAACCCACCCAATATCGAAGCAGCACCCACGGACCTCCCAATCGATGTTGGCCCACCAACAATTGAAGAAATCAGCATGGCCATCAGACAAATCCAGAGTGGCAAAGCAGCAGGACCAGACAACATTCCAGCAGAGGCACTAAAAGCAGACGTAGCGGCAACTGCAAGGATACTCCACATTCTCAATCAGATTTGGGAAAGATTTGGAGAGAAGAACTTCTGGTTAAAATACCAAAGAAAGGCGTTCTCAGCAAGTGTGATAACTACAGGGGCATCACTCTTCTCTCCATACTGGGAAAAGTCTTCAACAGGGTATTGTTAGACAGAATGAAGGACTGCGTAGACGCCCAACTTCGAGACCAACAGGCAGGATTCCATAAGGATAGATCGTTTTCAGACCAGATCGCAACTCTACGAATCATTGTGGAACAATCAATTGAATGGGATTCATCACTCTACATCAACTTCATTGACTACGAAAAGGCATTTGACAGCGTGGACAGAACATTACTATGGAAGCTTCTTCAATACTACGGCGTGCCTCAGAAGATAGTCAATATCATATGGAATTGTTATGATGGATTAAACTGCAAAATTGTGCATGGAGGACAATTGACAGACTCGTTCGAGGTAAAGACCGGTGTCAGGCAAGGTTGCTTACTCTCACCCTTTCTCTTTCTCCTGGTGATCGACTGGATCATGAAGACGTCGATATCTGAAGGGAAGCACTTGATACATTGGACATTTAGGATGCAGTTGGACGATCTAGACTTCGCAGATGATCTGGATCTTCTATCGCAATCACAACAACAAATGCAGGAGAAAACGACCAGCGTAGCAGCAGTAGATCTCAATATACACAAAGGGAAAAGCAAGATTCTCCGATACAACACAGCATGTACCAGTCCAGTCACCAAATGACGGAGATTTTGAAGATGTAAAAAACTTTACATATTTGAGCAGCATCATTGACGAACGTAGTGGATCTGATGCAGATGTGAAGGCGCGGATCGGTAAAGCAAGAGCAGCATAATTACAAATGAAGAACGTCTGGAACTCAAAACAACTGTCAACCAACACCAAGGTCAGAATTTTCAATACAAATGTCAAGACAGTTCTACTGTATGGGGCGGGAACCTGGAGAACTACGAAAGCCATCATCCAGAAGATACCAGTGTTTGTTAACAGTTGTCTACGTAAAATACTTCGAATCGATTGGCCAGACAGTATCAACAACAATATACTGTGGGAGAGAATAAACCAGATTCCATATGGAGGAAGAAGCGATGGAAGTGACGTAGGACACAGATTGAGGAAAGTACCCAACTGAGTCACAGTTGGGAAGATCCAGAACAGAGTGGATTGGAGAATGCTGGTCTGCGGCCTATGTTCCATTAGGAGTAACAGGCGTAAGTAAGTAAGTGACAATACCTATATATCTAACTAATAAGTCCTAGAAGAGTGAAGAAAATCCGTATCTTAAATCGAAATTCCTAAATACAGTAAACCATAAATATTAAAACTTCATACAACTTGACTTCAAAAATTAATGAATTCTCAACAACATAAATAAATATCATTTCCCATTGAAATATTTTTGTCTACCACTTATTCTAGTGTATTTCTTAAGTTACGTGGTAGCAGTTATTTGAAAAGAGATTTCAACGTAACATGATATTAATCTATAAGTCACTGATCATTGATCTTAAGCCCTTACATGTTGGAGTCTTCGAATAATATGCATTTGATTACCTTCCATGTTATGAATTGGCATGTTATCAATTGGTAGGCGATACATATATCCGTAACATTTTATACATGTCTGTTTTTTATTTATGTAGTTCAAACTAATGATCGAAGATTTGATCGAATCACAGTTCATGTAGGTTAACTGATTCATCTCTCTCACTTAGCATTATAATCTTTACATCAACATTATTCGGTGATTTCATCACATGTAAGCAACACGTCATGGTAATACCTACTATCGAATATCTTCAACTAACATATCTCTACCTTTAAAAATAATGTTGTAAATACGTTCTATAGTATGAAGCAAACCATAGCGTGACTATCGTAACCAATGGTTGGAAACTCTGGGTGACATGGCTCAGAATCAATCACAATGGCGTAGGTGTATACATTCTTTGTCTTCCCTTAAACTATGAGATTAAAATCGCTTCATATATTTCTTTCTACCAACCAATTATTTCTTCCTGTACTATATTCTAATATGTAATCTTTCTTTTATAGATTACTACCATTGAAGTAACTATTTTATGAATTCTGTGTTCATCTTGTTGTGCTAATGAGGTATGGCAACTTGGACGGATGCATATATGTGCCTGGTCCTACGTTGTAGCTGACTGACTGTGTTAGGTACTGTGGTTAAACGAGGAAATATTCGTCGATATTTACCTGTTTTTTACTCCGCCTGTAGCTCTTCTAGAGTTACTGCCGGTCCCAAGCCCGGGTAAAGGAGGAGGGTTGGGCATGGGGTTAGCGTCCTTATCCCGTAGAAAACTAACTGACTAAAAAAACGCTTACCAGAAAAAATAATTCAAACCATTTTAACTCTGCCCTGAGAGTTAGAAGGTCTTCATTTAGAAGAATTATGACGCTTCATGGTGAAAGCCGTGTTCCTTCGGAAGCCACGAGGCCGATGCCCCTTCTAACAACCAGAGCAAAAATCTTTATATGTACATGGAACGTTCGAACAATGTGGGAAACCGGGAAGATCAGCCAAATAGCAACGGAAATGAGGAGATACAACTTAGCAGTACTGGGAATCAGCGAAACCCATTGGACCCAAGCTGGACAGAAAAGGCTAGCTACGGGAGAGATGCTGCTATACTCCGGTCACGAAGAGGACAATGCTCCACACACTCAGGGAGTCGCTCTTATGCTGTCCAAAGTAGCACGAAATGCACTTGTAGGATGGGAATCTCACGGATCTAGAATCATCTAAGCATCATTCAAAACAAAGAAGGAGGGGATCTTAATGAATATTATCCAATGTTATGCACCCACCAATGATAGCAACGACGACATTAAAGATCAGTTCTACGAGCGGCTTCAGTCAATCATAGAGAAATGCCCAAGAAAGGACCTCACCATTCTAATGGGAGATCTAAATGCCAAAGTCGGAATAGACAACATCGGATATGAAGATATTATGGGACGACATGGACTGGGTGAGAGAAACGAAAATGGAGAAAGATTTGCAAATTTGTGTGCATTCAACAAATTGGTCATAGGAGGCACAATATTTCCACACAAGCGTATACACAAGGCTACATGGATCTCACCGGACCACACTACAGAGAACCAGATAGACCATATTTGTATCAACAAAAAATTCCGAAGGACAATGAAAGATGTGAGAACCAGGAGAGGAGCTGACGTAGCTTCAGATCACCACCTAGTTGTAGCCAATTTAAAACTGAAGCTAAAAAAGAACAGGACAACTGGACAAACAGTAATACAAAGGTACAACACAGCCTTCCATCGAGATACTGTCAAACTCAATGAATTCAAGATAGCTCTCAACAACAGGTTCCAAGCCTTACAAGATCTGAAAGAAGAAGAAACTAGTGTGGAGGACAACTGGAAAGGCATCAAGGAAGCATTAACTTCAACGTGTCAAGAGGTTCTGGGTCTAAAGAAATACCATCATAAGGAAACACTGGACAAGATCAAAGAAAGGAAGAACAAGAAGACAGCAATAAACAACAGCCGAACACGAACAGAGAAAGTCCAAGCACAAGCTGAATACACAGAAGCAAACAAGCAAGTGAAGAGGAGCATTAGAGCCGACAAGAAGAAATACGTGGAAGAACTAGCAACCACGGCAGAAAAAGCTGCTAGAGAAGGAAATATGGAACAGCTTCACGATACAACGAAGAAACTAGCAGGGAAATACAGTAAACCAGAGGGGCCAGTCAAAGACAAAGAAGGCAAGCCAATCACCGAAATTCAACAACAGCGTAACAGATGGGTAGAATACTTCGAGGAACTCCTGAATAGGCCGGCTCCAATGAATCCACCGGACATCGAAGCAGCACACACAGATCTTCCTATAGATGTCAACCCACCAACGACGGAAGAAATCAGAATGGCCGTCAGACAAATCAAGAACGGGAAAGCAGCAGGACCCGACAACATACTGGCTGAAGCACTGAAGTCAGACGTCGAAGTAACCACAAGCATGCTTTACCTTTTATTCAAAAAGATTTGGGAGGAGCAACAAGTGCCGACGGACTGGAAAGAAGGACACCTCGTCAAGATTCCAAAGAAAGGAGATCTGAGCAAATGTGAAAACTACAGAGGCATTACACTACTGTCAATACCAGGGAAAGTCTTCAACAGGGTGTTGCTGAACCGGATGAAGGATGCAGTAGATGCCCAACTTCGAGATCAACAAGCTGGATTCCGAAAGGATCGGTCGTGCACAGACCAAATTGCAACACTACGGATCATCGTCGAACAATCAGTTGAGTGGAACTCGTCACTATACATCAACTTCATTGATTATGAAAAGGCATTCGACAGTGTAGATAGGAGGACATTATGGAGACTTCTTCGACACTACGGAGTTCCTGAGAAGATTGTCAATATTATCCGGAACTCATACGACGGACTACAGTGCAAAGTAGTGCATGGAGGACAGCTGACAGATGCATTCCAAGTAAGGACCGGAGTCAGACAAGGCTGTTTACTCTCTCCCTTCCTCTTTCTTCTGGTGGTCGACTGGATTATGAAGACCTCGACATCTGAAGGAAAACACGGAATACAATGGACAGCTCAGAACCAATTAGACGATCTGGACTTCGCAGATGACCTAGCCCTCCTATCACGTACACACGAACAGATGCAGATGAAGACAGCCAATGTAGCAGCAGTCTCTGCATCAGTAGGCCTCAGTATACACAAAGGGAAAACCAAGGTCCTCAAATTCAAAGCGGAGAACAGTAATCCAATCACTCTTGATGGCGAAACTCTGGAAGATGTAGAATCCTTCACATATCTGGGAAGCATCGTCGATGAACAAGAAGGCTCAGATGCAGACGTAAAGGCAAGGATTGGCAAAGCAAGGGCCGCATTCCTACAATTGAAGAACATATGGAACTCAAAACAACTTTCGACCAATATCAAAGTGAGAATCTTCAATACGAACATCAAGGCAGTTCTACTGTATGGAGCTGAAACTTGGAGAACTACAACAACCACAATCAAGAAAGTACAAGTATTTATAAATAGCTGTCTACGCAAGATACTCCACATCCATTGGCCGGATACCATCAGCAATAGCCTTCTGTGAGAGAGAACAAACCAACTTCCAGCTGAAGAGGAAATTAGGAAAAGACGATGGAAATGGATAGGACATACATTACGCAAATCGTCAAACTGCATCACGAGGCAAGCTCTAACTTGGAATCCTGAAGGGAAGCGGAAAAGAGGAAGGCCAAAGAACACATTACGTCGGATAATAGAAGCAGATATGAAAACGATGAACTACAACTGGAAGGAGCTAGAAAGGATTGCCCAGGACAGGGTTGGATGGAGAATGCTGGTGAGCGGCCTATGCTCCTTCACGAGGAGTAACAGGCGTAAGTAAGTAAGTAAGTATTTACCTGTTTTTTACTATTATAGACTTATTATAATTCATTATTATGCGATGATTAACTCAATATTTGGTATTATTATCTTTATTTCAATAATTTAGTGTTGTGGATAAACTTGTTCAAACTGTTCTTGCTCAAGAGTTTGATGAAAAAGCAATTGAACAAGAATGTGTTGTTGAACAAATTTTGTCAATGGCAGGTTCACTTGATTTAAGTGATGAATTTGGTCGAAGACGTTTAGTATCACTAGTTCATGATTGGATAACTAGTCAACAAGTTTCGGGTACTTTAGCTCCTCAATTATTAAAATTGCATGCTATTTTAGAACCAAGTCTGGTGAGTAGTTTATTTGTTCTTCATGATAGTGAAATTTAATTCTTAGTTTTAGTGTTGTGTATGTTTTGTAAGTGTTTAGAGAGTTACCTCATTCATTTTTTTTCACTGTTGCCACTTGAGTGTAATTATACTACCTTGACTTGGTCAACTAGAACTGAGAAGCCGATTTGGTGTGACTAATTTATGGACAACCTTTGAGCGACGCCAGACTGACCTTGAAAGTTTCCACATAATGACCGGGACCAAATGAGGATTATGAACTTGTGTGAGGAATTAGAATTATGATTTACAGTTGATAATTAAGGTTAGAAATTAGATTTAGTGTTTTCATTACGAACTAACATTAGCTATGATGCCAAAACTTCATTAGGTCTAATGAGTGTATGAATTTCGCGCCAAAATCCGAAACCTGTTATCTTGTATGTGACTACTGGTTCGTCCATAAATTATAGTGTCGCCAAAATATATTTAGATAGTGATTATAATGTTGAAAATTGTTGCTAAACTTTCTCTTTTCACCATTACAAAATGGAAACGACACTGTGAATCACATTATATGCCTACTTCTTTTTATGTGCACAACACAACTCAACAAGTTTTTGTTTAGAGTAAACTTGACAAACATAGGTCTTCATTAATGGTTAACTCAATATCAGTCGTGATGGTGAAATAGAGATATTTAAACACCATAATTTCTGTGAATGTCTTACCTATATCATTGTGTTGTAAATTTATCTAGCCAGCTCTTCAAACGATCTTGTAAATAATGAATTTTCCATAAAAGTCTATTCTCATTCAGATGAATAAAATAATGTAGACATGTTTATTTGATGATAAGATCGGATAACTGATAATAAGCCTTGAAAAGTTAATAAGCTTCTCGGAACCACTGTACTTTTACAAGTTTCACATTTACATTCTATGGTAATATTACCCATATCGATTATGAAGCGTTACTTTTACTCCTATGTTAAGTTAGGAAGCATGAGTCGTTCAAAGCATTTCGCCTGATTTTCAATATCGATATAAGATTAACTCAATTAAACGTATCCCATTCATTAATCAATTGGTCGGAGATAATCTATCTTGTATATTTACTTATATTTTAGTTGTTTTGTTTTGACTTCATCTTGTTCATTATATTGTAGCGACGTCGTATAAATAGTGTAATTGAAATGATTAGTGAACTTTGTGATCCAGTAGAACCACAAAACTCATTGAGAAGTGCAATATCTGTTCCAGTTGAGTCTAATGAAAATTGTTGTTTGACAAAAGAAACAGAATGTACAAATCTACAACCTACCTTGTCAAAAAAGAAAGAGATCAGTATTCGTTTAAAAGTATGTTATTATTGTAAATGCTTTTTTTCTTAATTAAATAAAGTGATTTTTCCTTCTTTCTTTTTTTTTATTCGTAGTTACTGAGTTATTGTACTCTTGAAGTAATTAGTTGATTTTGAATTTTTCACATCACATTTGAAGAAGTATAGCCAACTAGTGAATGTTTTAAATCACTGTATCACAGACTCAATCTATGCTTCACCTCTTTTGGCTTGAATGGTTGGGTTGTGTTGTTAACCTTTATAGATAAAGTGTAATTCAAATTCAAACGTATTGCGTTCAACCAATGAGTAGTGGGTTTTTTTCTAGTACATAGACTTTTTTTCATGCACTTGCCCTGTTGCTGTAGTATTATCATCGTTATTAGGTGAATTTTATCTAATTATTACAGCAACACCAAGAAATATTACACAACACAAAAAAGGTGTTCTATCCAAATAAGAAAGAGACTGTGATGAATATCATTTTCTCATCCAAAGTACATCTCACTGAAATGATGTTTTAAATTTACAGATCAAGTGGATGTTTTTGGTATTAAAACACGAATTTCAGCGAAGGGATCTCTTTTCAACGAATCCTAAACGTTTTTGGTATTGTTAAGTTCAGCTCTCTATTTATATGAAATACATAACATTAAACTGAATTAACATGATGAGAATCGGTTTCATTGATTGCAGAGTAATGGATCTTCAAAGTGGATATTATCTAGTTTATAAATATCTGATCATATTAATATTTTTGTTATATAAACATATTTTATTAATAAAATATCTCTTCCAAAAGACACCTCTCTTGTCTTTGAATATCTTTACAATAGGGTCCTTAAGTCAACAATTTGATTTTGTAATTGATTGTCATTAGATCACATCGTATCATTGAATTATATCAATTGATCAGCATTTTATCCCTTAATCTGACTGTTCTAATCTCTTTCTTACGGTTATGACCCAGCTATTCCTATTGCTTAGTATTCTCGGACACTGATTCACTCGACAAGTACCCAAATCAGAACACGGTTGTACAGGAAAAGGGATTATATTCCAGATAACAAGGTTAGATGGAAGTAAAAAGCACAATAGGGAAAACGTTAGTATATTTATAGTTTTTCACATGAGAAGATTCTAGAGTATTCTCCAACTATCGGCTAGTGCTGATTGGATAAGAATTAGCCAATTAGCGTGCACCAAAGCAATCGTGCATTGAGCATGCTTTAATCCAGTCTATGTCCCGCTAACACTGACAGTCTCCCAAACGTCTTACATTACAATTTACCGAGTTCTAATTCATATAATATTTGAAATTTGATAATTAGTTATTTGTGATAAATTTGCATGATTTTTTTAGGACGTTGTTCAAGAGATTACAATGTTTTGACAGTTTATCTAACACAACTAACCTTTATATCCTCTTTTTTTTATACATACTGGTTGTGCGACAGCATATAGTTACGTTCTGAGGTTGTTTGATTTTAATACTGATGTACATGTCTCTTATACCTGAGCCCAGTCTATCACGTAGGCAACAACATTAAGAATAACTAGAATGAACTTTTCAGATTCATTTGTATCTATTTATTTTTTAAAAAGAACTCGTTTTTATCATTCATTTAGCGACACATACATAATGATGATAGGAATGATGGTAAATTAGTTGATGAGGTTGTGAATCTTCAACGACTGAGATGATTGGGCCACGTGTTACGTATGCCTGAACACCAATTACCACGGCGCACAATGCTGACTAGTGTTGGGGTTGGTTGGAAGAAAGTTAGGGGTGGCCAAACCAAAACATAGCATCAGTGCTTGAAGTCACTAACTTCTAGTCTGAGTCATGTTGGTAGATGCAGACTACTTGATTGAGTTCCGCGTGACTATCGTAACCAATAGTTGGAGACTGTTGGTGACATGACTCAGAATCGATCACAGTGGCGTAGGTATATTCATTCTTTGTCTTCCCTTAAACTATGAGATTAAAATCGCTTCATATATTTCTTTCTGCCAACTAATTCTTTCTTCCTGTATCATATCCTTTTATGCAATCTTTCCTTTATATATTACACCATTGAGGTAATTGCTTCTATGAATTTGGTGTTCATCTTGATGTGCTAACGAGGTGTGACAACTTGGACCGATGCACATATGTGTCTGGTCCTACGTTGTAGCTAATTAACTGACTGACATATATAATCGTTTAATCTTGTTCTATATGCACAAACGCGCTTTAGATGGTGGTTGGAGGTAGTCAACAGGAAACCCTGTGCCCGGGCTTCGTGCTACTCGGCACTCGTCAGCAAGGTGTACCTGTAATCTTGAGGGATCTGGTGCTCCCTGGCGGATTCGATCTCGTGTCACCCAGCAAGCATGACATTGATCACCACCGGGTGATCAATCAATTGTGATTACATCTCAGTCCTATAGGAGGTCAGTCGCGGCTCGGATAGCTCAATGGTAACGTCTCTGACTGTGAAGCTGGATGACACGAGATCGGATCCGCCAGGGAGCACCAGCTCCCTCAAGATTACAGGTACACCTTGCTGACGAGTGCCAAGTAACACGAAACCCGGGTCCAGGGTTTCCTGTTGACTACCTCCAACCACCATCTAAATCTCAATATATAGTGCACGCAATGTTGAGTCACCTAGACTGATGGCCACATTGCAACATGATCGATAGCATTCGATCTGCACTAATAAGGACTGGACAAGCATGACATTGATCAACACCCAGTGATCAATCAATTGTGCAAACACGCTTATTAAACTATTTGCATATTTCGTGTTTCCTTTATTTCTGTTCCCTTATTTTCTCTCTTTCTTTAAATTCAACTCAATATTCTTCCCAATTACACAGAACCTGTTTTTTTTTCAAATATGGCAACACTGAAACTTGTGTATTGTTGGATTTCTGAAGAAACCCAAAATGTTTTCTTCACAACATTTATTCACCCATAAGGTATTTGTGAATAATAATAATAATAATAATAATAATAATAATAATAATAATAATAATAATAATAATAATAATAAAAGCTGTAGTTGGCAATCGAATAAGAATGCACACCACCCACTGGTTTGCATATAAATCTCTCTTCCAGGCATACTATCTAAAACATCCACCGAGTATATAATACCATGTTCATTCATTAGAGTGCATCATTTCTAGCTAAGAGAATGGATATATGACAGTATATGAGCTTAGACAAGTGATATGTGTGAATTCACCTCCGCCTATCACATACTCCTGGTCTTAATTAGTTATACATTGTATACGACAATTTGTTATACTCTCTTACTCAAGAAATTTATTAAGGAGAATAATTCAGATAAGCGGTAATTATCTTTATTTTTAAAAAAAATAACACGTTCGCTACATCCTTGAAATTTGAGTCGAGTAAATTAAAACATCGTAACAACTCAAAACTAAATCTATAAGTGAATGTGATGCAATCATCAAATAATTGCATAATCAATATGAACAAGTAATCAAATTAGATTTATTTACATTATAGGTAAATGATTGAAAATTAACTTATTACTTTCATATATCTTTCTTTTTATTATTGTAATAAACATTAAGATTGCTAGTCTTGAAGTTCGTATGAATGAACTTAATGAAGCATTACATGATTGTGTATCTCGTAAAGAATTTGAACGTGCAACTGAACTTCGTGATGCTTGTAATAAATTAGATATAGAACGTACAGAATTATTACAAGAATTACGTGGAAATATTGGAATATCGTGAGTTTGTTTTTCTCTCGATTAATTCTTTTGTTGTTCCTTGACATTTATGAAATCAATAATCTGAAAAAAATATTCCTGCTGAATGTATAAATCACTTTTTTACTCAGATCTACAGTAGATCATGCAGTGCTGACTAGTGTTGGGGTTGGTTGGAAGATAGTTAGGGGTGGCCAAACCAAAACATAGCATCAGTGGTTGAAGTCACTAACTTCTAGTCTCAGCCATGTTGGTAAATGCAGACTACTTAGTTGGGGTCCACGTGATTATCGTAACCAATGGTTGGAGACTGTTGGTGACATGACTCAGAATCGATCACAATGGCGTAGGTGTATACACTCCCTTAAACTATGAGATTAAAATCGCTTGATATTTTTCTTTTTTGAACTAATTCTTTCTTACTACACTACATCCTTATACACAATCTTTCTTTTATATATTACCACCACTGAATTAACTACTTCTATGAATTCGGTGTTCATCCTGTTTTACTAATGAGGTGTGGCTGGTCATACATTGTAGCTGACTGACTGAAATCATGGATAAATTGAATATGATTGCACTATCATATGTAACTTCAAATGAGCTTATTATACTCTGTAATTTGATGTTTTTGAAGCACAATGATTTACTTGTTTGAAACTTATGGATTTCTACCAATAGGTTTTAATCCCATTCTACTTTCTTCGGTTTGAGAAGCCAAGTAATATCGAGATGATGGAGAAGATTTGTAGCTCAGGTGGATGATTTTGATGGAGTTTTGTTCTCTGAACTTCAGTAGTTTGTGCTGATGATGTCGTTCAGAAGAATGATGAAAGCCCCACGACCAAACCATCCAGTTCAGAGAACAAAACTCCATCAAAACCAAGTAATATCATCAAGTTCCAGTTAAAAATAGTTGTTACTCAAAGCTTATTACTTGAACGTTTAATTGGTAAATGAATTACATCACATTACACTGCATAGATTTATTCTGCAACATGGGTGTGAGGATGAAACTGTTTAACTGAAGGAACGCTTATAAAATGTTTTACCCTGTATCAGCCAATCTGTCTATAAAACTTTCTGGTTAGCGTTATTTTAGCGAGTTAGTTTTCTACGGGATGGTGTCGTCAACCTCCATGCCCAACCCTCCTCCTTTATCCGGGCTTGGGACCGACAGTAGCCCACAGAGGGGCTCCAGGCAAAGTTGCCTATAAAAACTTAAAGAAACCTAAATAATTATGATGGTTTTACTTAGCTTATGAATTTTTCAAGGTTTCCACTTGGGTTCCTATTAACTTTAGACTAGACTATTTTCGCTGCAAAATCTAATTTATTCAACAGAATAGATTGTTATATACTCAAGTCCATTACCATATAAGTAATGATTCCAGGATTACTTACTCATTGTAGTTTTCACAGTATTTATGTACAGACTGGTTCTCTGAAAGCCCAATCAAATTACAATTTAAGGACTATATAAATGAAATCCTTAATATATTTAAGCCATTTGAAGGAACATAAGAGTGCCTATGATTCAATAGATCAATAATGAATGATATTATTTGTTTGCGTTTTTTTATCAAAGTAAAAAGGAGTGAATTTTCACTAAAAAATTATTTTCCGAATAGAATCTGCTTTATATGGCTGGGGGTAAACGTTTCAATGTAACTCTCCTTTCATACTATATGATTGTTACCATATCATAATACGAAAACACTAAATTTCCTATCTTGGTTTTGATTGATCTTATCAAGAACATGTTTTTATGGCGAACTGATTGTCATCACGAGCATTATCGTACTTTTTAATCCATTGGAAAGAATCTCTTGATAAATGATATATATACCTAAGTTTGCAAAAGCAGGTGAACAGGTATATACCTACATCCGATTGCTCAGTTGAATTATTTTGTCCATCTCTCAGAGACCGGTTAGCATAAGACAAACAATGAAGTTGCGTAACTTAGCCAAGTGTAACATTACCTTTTAAGTCCAGACTAATGTACATTTTTCTTTATCTGATATATATTGATGATTTCTGGATAAGTTTGGATTTTCTTCTTGCCTATTGCTAGAACGTACGGACGAAAGGTTACTCGCAAAATTTGCTTTTAGCTGCTGTTGTATGTAAGCAGGTCATTAACTGATGAGCATATTTTAATACGTTAACCTGTCCTAAAATAGCTCATTCTAAAGAACAACCCGAAAATATAGTATCTTTTATATAATAGGATGGATTGTGGCTAACAGTGGAATCTGGAATGCGTGTTTCGCCCTATTTGGGACTCATTAGCTGGATGTACTTCATCCCAGTATGCATGTTCATTATGTCTCAAATCCAATATCTTTCACGCCAAACACCTACGCGTTATCACTAAATAACATCAACGGGATAATTAAAAGCCTAAGATAATGATATAATATCTTATATCCAACATATATTTAACTGTATATGACATCAGATTTATAATTTTACACTTCTGTCAACTTCTCCTGTCTTTTACAGAGCAGATAAACCTCCTGTTTCGCTGTCACCAGGATCTGATGAACAGATTAAGAATGAAAATAGAGGAGATCTAAACACTGAAAACCCCGATGGAGGTACAAATAATGATAAAAATGATGGAGATGATGATAATGAAGCGGATGCAGTTGAAGATGCAACACAAAGCCTTATTAAACGTTGTTCATCATCTGTATTATTTAAGGCAAACAGAATGGCTGCTTTAATTATACAACAATCTCCTACTCTGTGGAGTTTGCCAGCTTCATTACGTTCACTATTGGACAGTTTAGTATGTTTTTCGTCACATATAATATACATACCGACACACTTATTTATACCTTGAAATATTTTGTGTTTATTATGTTAGGAGCTAACTTTTACTTATTTTTACACTACTACTCAGATTTTCTGTCTCAGTGATTGATTATTGTCACTATCAAGATGGACGCGAGTGTTGTTGGCAATATCAGAATGTTGTCATCTCCTGGTTTTTAACACCTCGGAAGGATTCCTTTCCGTAAACAACCTGAAAAAGGGACACTAAATTGTGTTCTTCGACTACCTGGGAGCGTGACTACAAAGTTGTCGTGTTCGTCAAACTTGAATGCCACTACTGATTCGTCTTACTCGGAACGGAACGAAGAATCAAGGGTTCAGAGACTCGATAGGCTATACTGGTCCGTTGTCCCCGACTCAGCTAACTCGATCCAGGAGTCTTGGTAAGATGTAGAAAGTGTATTCTACAGACAACCAGAAGATACCAGGTCCATCAAGCACACAAATCAAGCGTATTTATGCAAAATATATATGATCGAAATTGCTATGAAAGTTTTTAAACATTTAATCGATAAGTTCGTCAATCAACTATGTGCGTAGGTGGTAAGAAATGCCCAAGCATACATCTGCATACAAGTTCCACAAAGATAAAATTACAAAATATGAGTTTTGGGGATCTAACGTCCCCAACAAAAGGAGAAACAACTGTTTAAGGCTAACAACACATGTCCCTTTTACCATCAATTTTCGATGTATCTTTGTTCTTTTCCAGACATATCTGCGGAGCAAGAAGAGTTGTGTTATTGACTCCTACTTCTAACCCCCTTTTACTTTCTGGAAAGGCATTATAGTTGAGGTGGCCAAGTATCAGAAAATAACACCATCTCACACATTCTCTAGAACATTGAACAGTACAACTTCTCTCTTGAACCTTAAATTTCCCTGTTTTGTCTTACCGTTCTCTATCTGATTTACCTCATATAGAAGAACTTTAAGGAATGAATATTTGAATTAATATAGTTGTGTTATCACGATAAAGAAGTCTGACTATCATATCAAAGTAACAGCTACAATCAGTTGTTGTCACTAGGTTGACTCTTGACTTTTTCAATCATCTGATAAAAAGTGCATGAAATTATGGAACAATGTGTTTATTGTTTATCATAGTTTTTTTCGTTCCTGTTTTTGTCTTTTCCCCTCCAATGAGATTGTATTCTCTAAGTTTTAGTTTCTTTTGTGAATGTTTTTTATTCCCTAGATATTGCCAAGTATGCAACATCAAGATGTTGCTGTTCGTAATCAAGCGATATTAGCTTTGGGTCTTTGTTGTACAATGGACTTACCATTAACATTACAATATATTCATGTGTTTTACTCAGTGAGTTTCTTTATTTGGTAAATATGTTAATCTTAATATTTGAATTCATGAGTCGATCTAAGCTAGACCACCATTTAAAACCTGGAAGTGCTGGGTGGTCGTTTCTTCCTAGTATGAGACTTCTCAGCAGTGTGTAACCATTCATTCATTATCTGGTGTAGATACCTATCTCTAGCCAACACGGATTGGATTCCACAGCTCACCGTTTCCCACTAGAACTCCAGAAAATCCATCTTGAAGCCAGTCACTGAGGAGTGTTCGAATCTCGCGAAGTGGGGTCGTGTATGCGCACTGCTGGGGAGTCCTATACTAGGATGAAACGGCCGTCCAGTGCTTCCAAGTTTTCAGTAGTGGTCTAGCTTGGATTGACTCATGAATGCAACTATTGAAATAACTGCGATCTCCACAAATCCTTATTCTGATAATATGTGAATTGTTGTTATTGTTATGTCGTGATTACCTTTCTTACTATAAATAATTTTGAGACTTAAAGATTTCAATGTACTGTATTCTCTTCAATTGTGTTATTTGTTTTTTACTATAATTTTTATGTAAATATTATACTTAGATATTGTTTTCATGTTAGTTAAAGAGAAAGAGAGTATCTCTGGAATCTGTCAGTTCAAACATCCGATCTGTAAAAACTTCAAGCATACCTTTTAATGTGGTAACTTAGTAGTTAAGTTAGTTAGGTTTCAACTTATAGGTTATGGAGTCAACTTTCGGGCAGTAGCGTCATATCACTAATTCTAACATAAATTATGTATGGTTCAATTGCTGAGTATATAGAGTTTACAATCTATCGAACAGTTATTATGATATGTCTCATCATGTGAATTACAGGTTACTCTTAAGATTGAGTTTTTTTTAGATCCAATTATTGTAACTTGTCGAAATCGAAAAGAATTCATTATTCACAATAATATATATCCCTGGCTATGGAAGATTTTTTTTCTTTTTAGAGTTAGGTTAACAATTCTCAGTCTATAATTCTATTTTGTATATTCTATGTATGTTTTCTAGGCTATGCGTGTGGATCACTTGATGATTAGTGAAACAGCACTAGGTTGTATTATTGATTGTTTGCTTATTTATGGGTTTCGTCCATTTCATGATGCTAATATTAATCCAAATAGTCGATTAGTGCCAACTGATACGATTATCGTTGATGAAGATGATGACGATGAAGAAGAACAGAATATCAAAGCTTGTAAGTTGCTGTAGTTAATAATAATAATAAAGACTTGTATTAGTTAGTGTACCTTTATCAAATTTTATTACTTCATATCTTAGAGATATGATCGTATAAGCTGAATGTTTGTTAATGAGTAAATACTTTTTCAATTTTGTGCTTTTATTGATCAAACTTTTACAAAACTAAGAGTGAGGGGACTATAATTACAAGCGTCTAAAATAACGGAAATATTCCTGTAGGATTTTCCATACACTTTGTCGTTTTAATTAATTTACATGTCATGTACAGAGATCCATTAGTTCTATCCAATTGTTGTTCATTTTTCTCATGTCTGTCTCCGTTTTTCGACGTGATGTGTTCTTTGATCTTCCTCTCCTCCTTTGGCCTTGAGGATCCCATGTGAGGGTTTGCCTTGTGACACAGTTCGGTACTTTCCTCAATGTGTGTTCTATCTACTTCCAACGCTTCTTCCTTATTTCCTCCTTCACTGGGACCTGATTTGTTCTCTCCCATTGTAGGTTGTTGCTAATAGTGTCCGGCCAATGGATCTGAAGTATTTTGCGTAGACAATTGTTAATAAACACCTGTATGTTCTGGATGATGGCTTTCGTAGTTCTTCAGGTTTCCGCCCCATACAGTAGAACTGTCTTGACATTTGTATTGAAAATTCTGACCTTGGTGTTGGTTGACAGAGAGTTGTTTTGAGTTTCAGATGTTCTTCATTTGTAGATATCCTGCTCTTGCTTCCTTGTTATACTTGTACAATACATTTTATCAGTAAGTCATAAGTAAGGTTTTGGCTTGGAACAAATGTGGATCGATTCAAACAGTCACATCACATGTGTATCATGATAAAATATACAAAATAATTAGCAATGTCTTGTTTTGACCCCCTCTAGCTGTTTTCTTCAACCTACTCCTATTTAAGCCAGCACTATATATCATGGAAGGCGGTGTTGATTTATCATACAGAAGAAATCTCTCTCGTTTTCAAGTTATGTACTGTTTAAGAAAATTCAATAAGTTTCAATAAATACCCTTGCCAGTAGGGGTTTTGTGGAGATTTTAGAAATTTCACTGATTGAAATCCTTTAGTCAATTGACTCATGATTTCAATCATCTGCTCACTAGTGACTGACTTCAAGAGATACTCCTGGAGTTCTAGTGAGAAGCCGTTACCAGTGGAGTTCAACCAGGTCTGTTGTGAGATATCAACTCACTGAAGACAATTGTGTACGGTGGCGCAACTTCAAGGATTGGTTGAAGTTAGACATTAACACCGTTGGATGTCGGCTCAGTGGTCTAGTTGGTTATGCGCCTGGCGCGAGACTGATTGGTCCTGGGTTCGATTCTCGCGGGGTGCGGGATCGTTCATGTGCACTGCTGAAGAGTCCCATACTAGGACTAAACGACTTTCCAGGTTTTCCATGGTGGTCTAGCTTCAATTGACTCATAATTTCAATCAGTGTAATACCCTTGTGTTTAAAGTATAATTTCTCTGAATATCAATCTTTTGAAAGATTAAACAAGTGAAGTGAATTTTCTAATTTATTCTATTGTATTCTCTCTTATACAGCTAAACATGATTATGCTGTACTAACACGGCAAACTTCACAAGATTCTACCGATCTGTCTCATAGTTATCCACAGGGTATGTTAGTTCGATGTGATGAAATGTCCAAAACAGCTTATCGTTTGTTAAAACCAATCACTTCACTTTTGGAAAAAGAGGTAAAAAGAAATTTGTTTGTATATTTCAACACTTAGTTAATTCTTTGGATTCTCTTACAAACAGTTTGTGATAATTTAATTATTTAGATAATGCTATCAAATAGTCTATAATTAACTAGTCAGCTTATCTTCTGTTTGTTATTTTCAAAATAGAAAATAATGGAATATTGCAACTTCAGTTTCGGTTTATGTGATGAGGTTATATGAACCTGTAGCTCCCCCCCCCAAATACCCTGGTACCACCGAGAGTGGGAGGAGTCAGCTCTCCCTCTCGAAATGCTTTCAAGTAGCCACGTGCATTGATTGCGAAATTGAGAGGACGAAAAGCGAATGTCCGGCCCTTTAACTGGGTTGGTGAATACGGAAGATCCACCCGCCTTGTGGATTGGACCTTAAGGTCAAAGGCTTGGGACGTGGCTCCCCAAGAAATCCACCTGTTTCGATTTGGGCACCCGGGCAGTACCCCAGCCTTCACGCAAATCGAATGATTTATGTGTCGCATATCTATTTGGTGCCTCCTTGTACCAATGTTTATGTGTTAAAGTAAATAAATAGGCTAATACTATAGAAAGGACAATAGAAAATTACTATGATCAAATCTCAATGTAGAAGGTAAAATTTAGGAGTGACTGTGTTGAAACACTCAAACCTTTAGATTGTGAGTTTAGTGCAACTGAAAAATTTCTTAAAAGCATTACCCATATATGTTGGGACCACCGAGTGAATGATGCTAAGGCTACCAGATATAAATGAAAATCGGTAATGACGTAGTAAATCATCATCAACAAATGTGGTTAGGATGTGTTACATATGCCAACCACTTTCTACCTCTATATACAATGTTGGATGGTATAGAAATAGATTGAGTGAGAACTAGGAATGTCGAAACAAAAACTTAACAACTTATCTCAATACTGACTATTTGGTAGTTCATCTGATCATACGTACACATGAGGTATTACAGCTACCTGTAGTGAAATACCTATAATCTTGTTAAGTCATATTCCTTCATTTAAATGATCAGTTTATAGTGTAGTGTAATGACGTGAACCTATGAACATATATGCCAATTTCTACCTTCATTATTACTAACTCAAGTATTTCTTATCCAAATAAATTATAAAAATTAGTTGGACATTATTCAAAAACCGTGTACAATCTCATTCATTATCAAAATAAGTTATGATTATTATTTGTAATTGTAATTTTGATTAATTCACCGGTATTCAAATGCACAACGGAATAGTTGAAAGTTGAGTTGCTTGTTTTTTAGGGCGGGGGAATTCGAGAAACTATTACTCTCATAGTTAAGTACAAATCTTCAAAATAAAATGTATAGATTACAAGATATACTGTAAATTAAAAAGAAGAAGAAACAGTCACTTAATAGGACCTGTCAGTCAGTCAACAACGTAAATCTTCGTACGTACGTACATCAGTTCAAGTTGCCATGCCACATTAACACAGATAAAATTGTCGATTCAAATGTCATTGTGGTAGTGGTAGTGGTAGTCAAAGTATGAGCAGTAATCGGAAACATTAGGGTTTGAAGATGTTGTTCAAGGAATATAATTCAGTGAAATAAATTTGAAGAGAAAAAAAGGGACATGAAGAATTCGGAAGATTAGAATTTGAGAGAACACAAAGAGTGAATGCACTAGCGCCATTACAAAGGATTTTGAGCCATGTCATTCAAGGTCTCTAACCGATTGTATCAAGCTCTTGTATCCTGATAGAAAATCATTATATTTTATTCCATGTTTATAGAATTACTATCCGTTAAGTTGTTAGTCGGGTTATAAGCGTATGCTTACAATTTCGTTACATAATACATATAGACTTTGAGATGGTGGGGAAGATAGTTAGTTATCTACAGGATGGAGTCGCTAACCCCATGCCCAACCCTCCTTTATCAGGGCTTCACGTGGTAGTTTTAAGGAATCTTATGAATTTGTGTAAATATGGTTATAAACATTTGTAGAGAAATTAGGAGACAAAATGATTACGCCATACTATTTGTATGTCTTTTACTTTTGTTTCTTTTCTTACTCTTTAGTCTGATGATGGATTACGTTCAACTGGTGCACTTGGTCTTGCCAAATTATTAATTTATGATCGTATTGTTTCAAGTCATATACTTAGTCTATTATTATTGTTATGGTTTAATCCAAGTAGTGAAGAGAGTCCACAACTTCGTCGTGGTTTAGCATATTTCTTTGCAGATTATGCTTGTGCTAACGGTGTTGGAATGGATGCATTTGAACATCAATCTGCACTTACTAATGCTGTTTTGCCTACATTAACTACATTGATTCGTGCACCTGCCTCTTCACCTTTATCTGAAGTTGAACCAAATGATGTGGCTAGTTTATTAGCTCGTTTAACTGATACTACTCATTTGAAAAGTCGATCAGAGGTTAAAAATTCAACCACTAATCAAGAAGGAAAAGATATTATCAATAATGATAATGAAGATTCCCGTCCAAGTTCAAACAAATCAAAAATGATATCATCAACTGGACAAATTGATGAAAAAATTGTAAGTTTTTTTTATTTCATAACCCAATCGACTAATTCCCTCTTCTTAGTATTTGAATAGCCTTATTTGCCTCAAATTTCACATTAGTAATTTATAATAATACATTGGGATGGTGAAGAAGATTTGTAGCTCAGGTAGATAGTTTGGTCGTGGAGCTTACGATGAAAGCTCCACGACCAAATCATCCAACTCAGAGAACAAAACCACCAAAATACATATTGGGTTTGTACTTACTAGTCACTATCATCGTTCTACACTTTGTATTAGCGTAAAATCCTGGAAATAGTATTTATAGAGCTAATACAATCAATCAAAATAGTTTATGAATTTGATCTCAACTTATTGCTATTTCTTTCATCTTTCATGAGTAAATTGAATTTTTTTTCAAGTTGCCTGGATAACTAACTGTCAATTAAATTAAATTGTAAATGTGTTACTTTTTCGTAAACTTTTCATTATGCACACTACAAATCAATCAACTTTTAACAACGAACCTTATATCAAATACTATGATATGGTTATTTTTACCCTGTAAAATTCATATAAAATACCTATCATGTATTGAATGTTGTATGAAGTACACACTTTTATCGTTGATGTATACGTTCCATGTTTTTTGATATATATATATATATATATATATATATATATATATATATATATATATATATTAGTATATCCATTCTTCAGTGGTTAAAGACCTAACAAGACTCTGAATCGATCATAAAAGCAATCGAAGATGTATTCGTTCTTTATCATGTCACAAGACTTTGAGTCCTGACATTATTTCCTAATTACTATCGCTCTAATCAATTACGTTTTCCAAATACTATTCACTATAATTGGTGCTATGGTTATTTAGAAATACTACTGACACTATTATACAAGGTTGCATTCTATTACCTCAATGGTTATCATGTTTTACATTCCTACAACGTGTAACAATTAGTACTCTATTATACTTTTTTTGTTGGAGTTGTTGTGATCTCCGAGTTGGATGGATTAATTGTTTAGCTTTCAATATCCTTCTGAACAATATCATCAGCACATACCTCGGAGAGAAGTGAGACGTTAAGATCTGTCAACAACTGACTAGCAGGTCGCGTTGGTTTTTTCAATCAGTCAGCCATATACAACGTAGGACCTGGCAAATATGTACATCGGTTCAAGTTGTCACACCACATTATCACAAACAAAATCGTTTCGAGACAAATCCTTTTAGTGGCCCTTTGATCTGACTCCTATTTAGAGCGTATGGATGTTTGTTATCGCCAATTCTCGTATATCATCGTCGACTTAAATCGCGTTATCCAATAACGGAATTAAATAAGTCGAATAACGAGAATTGACTTGAGAATACATATATTTCGTACATAAAGCGAATGAAGCATAGCAAAGCAAAAATGACGCGTATGGAAGATGGCTGGGATGCCAACTCCCTCTTTGTCAAGCGTTACTCAATATTTATAGTCAGACAAAATAAAGCTACAGACATGTGATTAATGGAATAAGAAGGGCACACACATATACGCTCATATAAAAACAGTCTAGATTGATAAGCGAATAAATAACAAGGTCAATGTATGGCTCAAGTAAAATGAATAGAATGGGATGTCCGAAAGCTCGAATAAGGTATATGGGCTTGGCATAATAACTGACACTACATCCTACCATAGCAAAAGTGGCAAAAGTCTTAGGGGTTTCAGGAATGAACAAAGATATAAATAGATAGAGAGTGTAATTCCACCATGGCGAACGATCCTGATCCGTGTTCTTCAAAGTTTCTATTTATTGGTAACATCTATGACGCAGACCACAAACAAGTAGTTTACACCTATTCACATGGCTTGGTTCAATTGCTAATGTCTGTAGACTGGTGTTACATCTTGGTTTGTCCGTCCCTCACTTTCTTCCAACTTGCTTTTTGTCTCAGGATGGTAAATTATGACCAAATGTTACGAAAAACAATGAGTCCATTCATCTTAAAGATCACAATAATGCCAACATCGTCATCCTAAGTTCATGTATCTCATGTTAGGTTTTGAAATATACTACTTTTTTTTGTTTGTTTTTTTTTTTTGCCTAAAACAACATGCACAATTATCTTTTAAGATCAATCCACATCATGATCGTTTGGTATCAATTTTGGCCACTGAAGTTTTAAAAGCACCTCAATCCGCTGAAGCTAAATTATATCTACGTATGATTTTTCAATTACGACCTTCTACTGAAAATATAAAAATTCATAAAGAATTATTAACTTTAATTGATTCAATGTCAAAAGTTAGTTTCTCTTTGTTTACTAATGTATCTTTATTAATCAATTGAACATTGTAATGAATGATAAATTCTATTCTTATTGTATTATATCAATAATTCTATGAAATGATTGTCTATTTCTCAATCAATTCAATAGTATTACTTATAAACATCTTATTGTATATAAAAGTATCTTTTGCAATTTTAATAACTAAGGTGAAATTTCAACTTAAATGATCAGTTTAATCATTAAACTTTCATTGTCATTCATAATGACCAACATCTTTTACTATTATTTTAATAAATGAGAGCACAATTGGGGATGGCTCCCAAATGCCCTGATACGACAGAGAGTGGGGAGACTCAGCTCTTCCTCTCGAAATGCTTTCAAGTAGACACGTGCATACAACCACTAACAGAGAAGTCCTACTCACTGCCTTCTCGTAGCAGGGAGGTTGATTAAGAAATTGAGAGGACGAAAAGCGAATGTCCGGAGCTGCAACCGGGTTGGTGGATGTGGAAGATCCACCTAGGGAATTCGGAAAACCCTGATTCCAAACCAATGGTGTACATGAGCTCCACTATCCTGAAGGAAAAATTAGCATATGAACCAATCATTGGTCAATGGCTACCATGGGACTGCATCTCCTTACGATGCTCCACTGCCTTGTGGATTAGACCTTAAGGTCAAAGGCTTGGGGCATGGCTCCCCAAGAAATCCACCTGTTTCGATTTGGGCACCCGGGCAGTACCCCAGCCTTCACGCAAATCGAATGATTTATGTGTCGCATATGTATTTGGTGCCTCCTTGTACTAATGTTTATGTGTTTGAGTAAATAAATAAAATAAACAGATCAGAGCAACCAATGTATTTTAATCCCAAATTACAGAATATCTTGGTAAAATATGTGGGAACCATACATTGAATACGTCATTTGCAAATTTCTATCATTTGTCTCTTACATTCTGTTTGATTGTTCTTACTGACAGTTCTTTTCTGTTTTCTTCAACTCGATTTTCTTATCCTTCTGCTGCCAAGTTTTCCACTTTCAATTGATGTTCCATACTACTCAATTTCCTTGCAGCAAAATTCTTCACTGCAATTATCAGACTGACAATCTTATTGTTACGATTAGAAGTGAATAAAACTTTAATAGGAACAGTAATAAATAAACTCCTTTCCCTCTTTATGTAATGTAGGTAATTGAGTTGTATTACCGCGAACGTGATGTGATACATGTATACCGAACTTTTTGTGCCGGTCCTTTTAACTTGATAGATTATTTGGAAAAAATGTATCTAACAGGGACTTCGTCATTAGAATTAACAATGTTCATGAATTGAACTGTAGATTGATTCAGACATTCGTTTTTAATAGCCAAGCTATCTAATGAGTCAGTGATTTTGTTGATTGATGAGGATTTCTTAACAAAAAATGTAATTCAGTGAAGTTCTGCAACAATAATATCTTTCATTTAATTCATTACTAATATTATCCATTTTATCACATTTCTTTTTGTCTGACAGTTTGCTGATAGATCTTTAAATCTTATGCTTCATCGTTTTCGTAAACAACTAGTTGAGAAAATGGAACGTCTTGGTATTGATTCTACAAGATTGAATGAATCCATATTATCTGAAAATGAAAATGACAAGGTAAATACTTCTCCACTTCATGATAATGATGATGACTCCAATCATACATTGATGAATAATGAAGGTATCCAACAATCACAACCTACGTTACTTGGATCTGCCCGAGTGAACTTTCACTTGGTTAATTCATCTGAACATCATATCATTGAAAGGAATCAGGGAAATGCTACAATGATATTTAGTCAATCAAATAGAACTATTTGTGCTGGTGGTAATCCTTTATTAGGTGAGTGGCTAAGAGTAAGAGTTTCTTGTCACTTTTGATTCTGTTATTCAATTCTTTAGCTAAATGACTCAATGAAGCAGCCTTCAATTAGAAATACGATTCTGTGTATCATCGTATTACGAAAATCAAGTTGACTATATTGTGATCTCATATTTCATCTCAAACTTTAGCTGACAAATTATTATTTCTTTGATGACACTATGATCGGCTACATCTTAAACTTACAAATGTACAAGAAAGTCCAGAAAATGTTTCTACATTATCCTTATTTAACCAAAATTTGTCAAGTGCAAGCTGACGAACAATGGTGATAATATATGATGATTTCGCGAGGTGACCCTACCCTGTATTATAGATTCTAAACTATTGGTCACCAACTCTCACCATGTATGTAGTTTGTAATTTCTAGGCCACATTTGTCGGACCAGGTTAACTGAAGAGTGCTAAACTAGGTCAAAACAATTAGACAGTGCTACCTGCTTTTTATTGCTGACTCAATTAATGTCAGCCTGTGTAAAAAAAAATCAGTTTATATAGTCATGTTAAACATTCCTTACTCTGTGTTCTCGTACTCATGTAGTATTGACTAAGGCGATTTATTTTGTTATTTAGAATTTAAAATAATCTGAATTTCATAACTGTAAGACTTGCTTCTATCCTACGTCAAGTATTCTTATTTCGTGTTATGGTTTATAAAGTTGCCTCGTATTTTGAACATTCTATATATACGTTGTTAGTTATCATTATATAGTTGTGGAAATTGTTGAGTTTTAATTGAGATTATGAACCTACACCAGCGAGGCCACGGGAAGCAGCATTGGGGCTTCTAGTTACACGAAGCGTGAATCGAGTTGGTTCTTTATTTCCATATAGTGAAGTAAAATGAATGACGCTGCTCGAATCGTGTATGCGCGTTTCGGAGTCGCAGCACACATCGATGGCTTGAGGCCAGTTGCGCACGCCCCTTTTGTAGGAGGTTTTTAGCGTGTTAGCTCTGCTCTTCAAAAGGTCTTACCGCCGGAGACGGAAATCCGTGATGTGTGACATTTTCATGGTCGACCTTTTCTAACCCTTCCTCCTTGTGAGAAGGCAGCATCGCTGTTATGCTGGTTGCCCGAGGGAAACATCTTTCTATCCTCACACCCCTATACAGTCAGCATTACGACTTCGCTCTCAGACTTTGAGTTGCTGCCTTTAGTCTTACCGTTCTTAGGTCAACCTGCCTGGCATAGTAGAACCTACAGGAATATATGTTCCAGCCATTATAGCTCGGTTAGGTCATCACGGTAGGCAAGCCCGACCACCACGTCAAGGTAGCAGCTACGGTCGGGAAGATCATGAACCAATGAATACTAAAGTACCATGGAAACCCTGGAAGCACTGAACGGCTGTTTCGCCCTAGTATGGGACTCCTCAGCAGTGCGCATCTACGACTCTACACGTGGGGCTCGAAATCAAGTTTCGCGCGTGGACGCTTAACCTCTAGACTATTGGGCCGACATCCAACGGTGTTAATGTCTAAGTTCAATCAATCCACGATATTGCGCGACCATCTTCCATTGTCTTCGGTGAGTAACTACCTCACATTTGACGTAGTTGTATTTCACTGGTCACGGCTACACTTGCGGGATCGGTAATGTGAACTACCGAGAAATCCTACACTAGGATGAAATGGCCACTCAGTGGTGGTCTTACATTCATCAGTTCATGATTTCAATCAAAACATTATCGGCTAATTTATTCTATTGACTGGTTATTGTTCTAAATATTTTACAGATAAATCATCACATCAAAACTTACTGGATTTTTCCGACGATGATGATGATGAAATTGATTGCGATCTAACTCCTACCTCAAAACCAGCAGTATCTAATACTAATCCTTCGAATAAACAAATCAAACCAAAAAAGAATACTGAAATAGCAGATACTCATCAAAAGAATGTCAATAATAATTTAGAAAAAAAACCATTCAATAAAACAAGTCGTAGAAAAGTTGTCCTTCAAAGTTCAGACAATGAAAGTACCAATAGTAATAATAATTCTGTAAAAAGTCATTCAACAACAAATTCACGTAGTCGTAATCCTAAAAAATTAAAACATTCTCAGAAAAAAATTGAAACATCACCATCATCATCATCTCCAGCATCCTCATCATCATCATCTGTAGTAAATAGTTCTAGAAGATCAACTAGATTGTCAAATGATCAAAAATTGAATCGAAGAATTTAAATAAACTATATTGTGTATATTTTGTTTTTTTTTTCTCTTCTTCTTGAATAACTGTTATTAGTATTATTATAAACTCTTTTATTGTACATGATGAACTGTTCTTTGTTTAATTGTATATTACCTGGAAACTAATTAAGATATAATCCATTGTTTCTTCTCTCTCGAATTATGACACTTTTATAAGGAATTCGAGTTTTATTCGTTTCACACTAATAAGGGTGTAAACAGAAGGGTAACCATTAAAAAGGTTCATATTCGTAAAAGGTAAGCATCGGAAGGGAGGAATAATAATGTGACGTCTATTCGATATTCACCTTTTGCTGTGGAAATCCTTCGTAAAAGAAAAAATGTAGTGAAATGTTATAGAGGTTTTAGCCAACTTATTAGATGATTAACCAATTACTAATATGTGCAATCAACTTTAAGGCTATGGCTGTTTATGTAATGATTATAGATATCAGCATATTGTTAAAAATGCAAAATAAAGGGATTTCATTCAGAACGTGGAAATCGTGTTATGATTAACTGAAGCGCTATTTATTTAGTATTCGTTGAAGTCGAGTGGTAAATTTTTCCCACTCAATAACATTTATCTTTGTAGACGTTTTTATTTAGATAATTCATAGAAATTACCTTTTAATGTTTCATAATTTTGCCGCAACACTGGTGTAGAATATGGATACTATAACCAATCTGTGAAAGCTTAGTATAGATTTGTCTGGTGCACTACAAATTCACTCTCTATTTGTCGCTTCTAAATACTTGTTTTATATGCGTTTACCCTAGTTTTGCTGATATAAGTGTCGCACTGAAACAGAAATGACTGACTGAATCCTCATTAACAGTCGGTTATGTTCTGTTAGATTAGAAAGTTCCATTAAAGTACGAATAAATTAGTATGAGAAACGATATTTTTGCATACGCTCCGACAGGTTTCAGCCGGGACGCGATCAAGGATGAGTTTTACCACCAGTTATCAGTTCTTCTCCAGAAAGTGCGTTCGACAGATATTGTAGTACTAGCCGGAGAATTGAGTGCTCAGGTCGGGCGTCTAGGCACAGAAGAGAGTCGTGTAGGTGGTCGATGGGAACTTGTTCGTCGCAGGTCTGATAACTGGGGCCGTCTACTGCAACTGTGCACAGACAACAACCTGTTTCTGGCTAGCACTAACTTTCGGCACAGTCATCTCTGATGTGCCACCTGGCGTCCTCCCTCTGCATCTCAAGCCTTGACTCGGATTGATCGCATCGCGATCAGCTACCGCTGGCGTGGTTGTGTACAAGACTACCGCTCCTTTTGGAGTACCTATCTTGACTCGGATCATGCCTTGGTCTGCGCCAATCCTATCTTACATTTCAGTAGCCAAGAAATTCATCGTCCTAAATGGATCGATGCCAGCAAGTTGGTTGCAGCTTCTGTCGAAACTAAACATAAAACCGAGCTAGGTTCAAGGTTAGCTACCATTCCACCGAAAAGTATAGATGAGCATTGGTTTCAACTGCATGACGCCATGAAAATGGCGAGTAAAGTGGCCCGAGGCTTCGCGAAACGTTCAGCTTGTAGGCACTGGTTTTCTTCATGCTCCTTACAACGCATCGGTTTACTCCTAGTGACCACAAACGACGCCTTTCGGGTAATGAGATTGTGCAAATATTGCGTAAGGACCGAGAGGCCTGGTGATTGGAACGTGTCGACGATTTGGAAGTAGAAGCTGCATCTGATAACTGCCGGGAGCTCTTTCAACTTATCCGAGTCACTTGCGGGCAGAATTCTGGTGTGAGCGAAACAATCTGTGGGTGCCAATCACTAACATCTACCGACGTCTTGAACGACCAGAAGTTATTCGAGGAACACTTCAACTTGTCTCCTGCCCCGGCGACATCGACCAGACTATCGTACCTTCCATGACCTGTGACAACTGATCCGCCGAATGAAGCGGAACTCCGCAAATAACTCCAACTCTTGAAGCGCATATAACCACCCATCTCCACTGTTGCCCCCTGAATGCCCTGGTACGGCCGAGAGTGGGGAGAGTCCGCTCTCCCTCTCGAAATACTCTCACACGGCCACGCGTATATAGCCTCTGCCAGGGAAGTCCTACTCATTGCCTTCTCGTGGCGGGGGTGTTGTTTACGAAATTGAGAGGACGAAAAGCGAATGTCCGGCGCTTTAACCGGATTCCAAATCAATGGTGCACATGGGCTCCAGTATCCTGTGGGAACAAATGGCGTATGAACCAATCGTTGGTCACCGGCTACCATGGGACTGCATCTCCTTACGATGCTCCACTGCCTTGTGGGTTAGACCTTTAGGTCAAAGGCTCGGGGAGTGGCCCCTAAGATAACCACCTGCTTCGGTTTGGGCACCCGAGCAGTATTACAGCCCACACACAAATTGATGAACTCTTTATGCCTATGGAAATTACCTTTCTCGCTTTGAAAAACAAACAATTGATTCAGATTATTATCATTACAATTATTGTCATTATTAATACTATTATTATTGGTACTACTATTATTGTCATTGTTATTATTATTATTATTATTATTATTATTATTATTATTATTATTATTATTATTATTATTATTATTCTTTCCACATTATTCACCCTCTTTTATACTTATACAGCGGCTCGTCTTTGGTGGAAATTCGACTGTATCTAAACGTTCTCGAGTCACTGTCCGGTTGAAAATTGTATGTTACCACCGAATACGAGGACTGAAGCAGTTTTTCTGAAACCACGTGCACCATTCAAACTGGCTGCCTTCAACGTTCGCACATTTATGCAGGTCGGACAACAGATAGGGCTGGCTATGTCTTTGGAAAGTCTTAATATTGATGTTTGTTGTCTATCCGAGACCCGTATTCAAGACTCTGGCGAAGTACTACGAATTCGATCTCCATCTGTCGCTTCGAAAAGCTTGTTTTACGTGCGCTTATCCGGGGACCCTGTGGCATCTTCGTCTGGTCTTGCTGGCGTTGGTGTCGCACTAAGCGCTAGAGGTGAGGCAGCACTAGTCGATTGGATCCCCATTAACAGTCGGTTATGTGCTGTTAGATTAGAAAGTTCCATCAAAGTGAGAAGAAATCGGCGTGAGAAACGATGTCTTTTCGTCATCTCCGCCTATGCCCCGACAGATTGCAGCCCGGATGCAATCAAGGATGAGTTTTACCACCAGTTATCAGTTCTTCTCCAGAAAGTGCGTTCGACAGATATTGTAGTACTAGCCGGAGACTTGAATGCTCAGGTCGGGCGTCTAGGCACAGAAGAGAGTCGTGTAGGTGGTCGATGGGAACTTGTTCGTCGCAGGTCTGATAACTGGGGCCGTCTACTGCAACTGTGCACAGACAACAACCTGTTTCTGGCTAGCACTAACTTTCGGCACAGTCATCGCCGATGTGCCACCTGGCGTCCTCCCTCTGCATCTCAAGCCTTGACTCGGATTGATCGCATCGCGATCAGCTACCGCTGGCGTGGTTGTGTACAAGACTACCGCTCCTTTTGGAGTACCTATCTGGACTCTGACCATGCCTTGGTCTGCGCCAATCTTGCCTTACTTTTCAGTGGACAACGAAGTGACCACCACCAAAAGATTGATGTTAGCAAGCTGGTTGCAACTTCTGTTGCAAGTAAGTATCGAACCGAGCTAGCCTCTAGGCTAGCTACCACTCCACCGAAAAGTATAGATGAGCATTGGTTGCAATTGCATGACGCCATGAAAATGGCGGGAACAGTCAGTTGTGGGTTCGCGAAACGTCCCGCTTTTAAGCACTGGGTTTCTCCAGGTTCCTTACAACTCATCGAAGCCCGTCGGTCTACTCCGGGTGACCGTGAGTTTGACCACAAACGAAGGATGTTACGTAAGGAAATTGGGCAAAGCTTGCGTAAGGACCGAGAAGCCTGGTGGTCGATGCGTGCTAATGAGCTGGAAGCAGCAGCTGCATTTGGTAACTACCGGAAGCTCTTCCAGCTCATCCGAGCCACTGGCAGCAAGAAGTCTGGTGTGAGTGAAACAATCTGCGAGGATGATGGGATGCCAATCACTAACATCCATCGACGTCTTGGACGATGGGCAGAATTTTTCGAAGGGCAGTTCAACTGGCCTGCTGCTCCGGCAACATCGGTCAGACTGTCCTGCCCTCCATGACCGGTGACGACTGATCCACCAAATGAGGAGGAAGTCCGCAAGGAACTCCAACTCTTGAAGCGTTACAAATCACCTGGCCCAGATGACTTACCTCCGGCTCTTTTTAAAGATGGTGGTGACTTTTTGACTAAGGAATTGACGACGTTGTTTACAAAGGTTTGGGAACTAGAGTGTGTACCAACGTCATGGAATGAGTCGATAGTTGTCCCTATCTTTAAAAAGGGTTCACGTCGTTCCTGTAACAACTATCGGGGGATAAGTTTACTTCCGATTGCGTCCAAGCTATTGGCTTCCGTCATTCTTCGTAGGCTGTTCAAAACCCGAGAAAGATTGACTCGCGAGGAGCAGGCTGGGTTTCGTTCTGGTCGAGGATGTATTGATCATATCTTCACCCTACGCCAAATGTTAGAACATCGCCATATTTATCAAAGGCCAACAATCGTAGTGTTTCTTGACATCAGGGCTGCCTTCGATTCGTTGGATAGGACTGTTCTCTGGGATTGTCTATTGAAGAAGGGTGTGTCTGAGAAGTTTATTAACATCCTGAAAGCCCTATATAAAAACACCTCAGGCAGAGTGAGGGCATACAACCACCTCTCTCCATTGTTCCATTCGAGCAGTGGGGTTAGGCAGGGTTGCCCAATCTCACCATTCCTCTTCAACTTTGCCATCGATGACATTCTGGAAACAGCTCTGATGAATGTAAGTAATGGTGGTGTGGATCTGTTGCCTGGAGAAAGACTTCTCGACCTTGAGTATGCGGACGATATTGTCTTACTGTGCGATAATGCCCAAGGCATGCAACCCGCACTTAATCAGTTGACAATCAGTGTCCGTAGGTATGGTATGTGCTTTGCACCTTCCAAGTGCAAAGTACTTCTACAAGACTGGCAGGATTCCAATCCTGTACTCACCCTGGATGGTGAGCAGATAGACGTAGTTGAGAAGTTCGTGTATCTGGGTAGCTGCATAAGTGCTGGTGGGGGTGTGAGTGATGAGATCAATGCACGAATAGTGAAAGCCAGAGCGGCTTATGCCAATCTGGGCCACCTTTGGCGCCTTCGTGATGTTAGTCTGGCTGTAAAAGGCCGGATCTACAACGCGTCGGTGAGAGCAGTTTTGCTCTATGCTTGTGAAACCTGGCCTCTCCGAGTTGAGGACGTTAGACGACTCTCTGTGTTCGATCATCGCTGTCTCCGAAGGATTTCTGACATTCAGTGGCAACACCATGTCAGTAATGCAGAGGTTCGGCATCATGTGTTCGGGCACAGAGATGATAATTCAATTGGTGTTACCATCTTGAAACACCGACTTCGGTGGCTTGAACATGTTCTCCGAATGTCGTCCCAGAGAATTCCATGCCGTGCATTATTTGCCGACTCTGGGACTGGTTGGAAGAAGCGGAGAGGTGGTCAGTGCATGACATGGTGTCGTGGTATGAAAGAAAGCTGCAAAGGACTGGCTTCTGTCGGTCCTTTACGACTCCCTGGTTGGGGTCTGAGAGATGGTGCTACACAGTGGCTAGAGACGTTATCAGATATGGCTCAGAATAGAAGCCAGTAGCGATCCTGCTGTAACCTTCTTTTACTTTCTTCATAAAAAGTGGTTGTGTCTCCCTTACCTGAAAGATTTCTTCTGATTGTACCTTTCCGTTTCCTCATTATTACTATTATTAATACTACACTACGTTACACCAATCTCTTCCTTTTTTTTCACACTCCTTATCTTTTTTTTTCCTTTCTCTTCGAATTCTCATTGTTTTGTGTGGCGCATAAATATTGGCGCTCTCTTGTACCAATATTCATGTGTTCAAATAAATAAATAAATCTCCACTGTTCCATTGAAGCAATGGGATAAGGGTTACGTAATCTCACCATTCCTCTTCCACTTTGCTATCGATGACATCCTGGAAACAGCTCTGATGGATGTAAGTAATGGTGGTGTGGACCTGTTGCATGGAGAAACACTTCTCGACCTTGAGCATGCAGATGATATTGTAGTGGGAAAACGTCACATCATTTTTACAATACATTTAAACTTCCAATTTACTATATAAAAATGAATCCCTCTAACCATTACACCAGTCAGTCAGCTACAACGTACGACATATATGCATCAGTCCAAGTTGCCACACCTCATTAGTACAACAAAATGATCACCAAGTTCATTGAAGTAGTTACTTCAACTTTAGTAATATGCACAAGAAAGACTGTATATAAGGATATAGTACAAGAATAAGGAATTAGTTCGTAGAAAGAAAGATACAAAGATTGTACACACCGACGCCATTGTGATCGATTGTGAGACATGTCACCCAGAATCTCCAACCATTGGTTACGATAGTCACGCGGACCTCAATCAAGTAATCTACCAACATGACTCAGACTAGAGGTTAGCGACTTCAAACACTAATGTCACATTTTAGTTTGACCTCCCCCTAGTTTCCTTCCAACCATTCCCCAATACTAATCAACATTGTGTGTGTGTGTGTGTGCGTGATGATAATTAATGTTCAGGCATTAAAACCACTTGTTTAATAGTAGTAAAATAAATTCTTTTCATCACATAAAATAGAAAAGAACTACATTTAATTAACTTCTCATATAACTCGCCCTGTTCAAATACGATAGATTATATTGATTATTGATCTATCATTATTAAATCAATAACAAGCATTTAAGTAACTATAGATCAATGAATAAACGAATGAATTAATGTAACAAGAAGAAGAAAACGGTGACGACAACAAAGAAGAACTTCTGATCATTGAACTCATCATCGTCATCATTTAAAAGATCTAATTAATTAATTAAAATATCAATGTCAACATTTTCATTAGATCAAATTCATGTTCAATCTATTGATGCCTATTATGATCCAAATAGTAAAACAGAAATAATAGAAAAATCTAATTTCTTCAAATATAAAAGTCAACATTTTCATTGTCATATTAAATTAATGATAAATGATGATTGTATAACTAATCAACAATATTGGACTATTGGTTTAGTACAAGCATGTTATAAAAATTATATAGAACAACGTTATAATAATTATGGTAGTACATTATGGGAATTTCATCCAATTAAAACAGGACGACATCAAATGATTAATGATAGTGATGGTAATCAATATCCATTTTATGATATTTTTAATAGTAACTATGTAATTCATCATGGTTATATAACAAATAAATTTATTCAATTACATTATAAAGATTATTTTTATCCAACAATTGCATGGCAGTTACCATATTCTCATGGTAACAGTAATAATGTACAATTAACTGAGATTATAAGAAGACAACAATTTTGGGTATGGTTATTAGCAATAAAACATGGTCGAAATTATAAATGGAATTCATATAATTTAATTAATATTGAACAAGATGAATTATATATATTAAATACAATCCGTTGGCAATATGAATTACATATCACATTAGATCCATATCAACCAATTGGTAAACGTTTAAAACATATTGATGATATCCAGTATGAAAAACCAATTATATTAGATAAGAATAAAAAATTACCATTATCTGCTATAAATCCACCACATTGTAATGCGGCACAATCATTAATATGGTATCCGAATAATAAAAAAGATCAACCAAAATTAATTATCCCACCAAAACAAATTATTGTACCATGGAAACAATGGTTAAATGATATGACATTAAATGGTAATGATGAAATGAAAAAATTAAAACAATGTCAATTTGTTGGTGAATTATTACATGATAAAAAAATCGGTATTATAAATTGTTATAGAAATGATCAGAAATTATCAACAGATCTTGTTAATTTACGATCACGTTCAAGAGGTTGAACGGGATCATGAGTACATTTTACAAATTCTTTTCTTTTTTTTCTTTCTTCTTTAATGATCATATTTCTTGTGAAAAAAAAATCATTCATTTCAATGAATGAGATACATTACCTTTTTGTAAGATTTTTTTTTAATTATTTAAATAATTTCAATGTTTCGTCCAACAAACTTGTCTGAACTTCTTCAGGGTTTTTCTTAGTTGGATGAAGCGATTTGTCTGGTTAATTTCGATAATAAATAGACTTTAACTTGTTAAATAATAGACTGATCCTCCGTTCTCGTTTACGGCGCGGATTCTATAACTTCTTTATGGTGTAGTGTAATCGTGATCCGCTGGTTTTTACTTGTTAGAGGGACAAGCAGCACACCCAAGTTGCACGAAATTGAGCAATAACATGTCTGTAATGCCGTTAGATGTCCGGGACCACACGTGCGCTACAATGACAGTGCCAACGAGTCTGGAAACCTGGCCCGAAAGGGTTTGGCAAATTGTTTCATCACAGTCGTGACTGGGATCGGGGCTTGCAATTATTCCCCGTGAACGAGGAATTCCTGGTAAGTGCAAGTCATAAACTTTGATCTGATTGCGTCCCTACCCTTTAAACACACCACCCGTTGCTACTACCGTTTGAATGGCTTAGTGAGGTCACTGGATTATTTGTTGTAGTGTCTTTGCCGCTCGACTGGTGCTGACATAAACTAACTTCACCATTTAGATGAAGTAAAAGTTGTAACAACGTTTCCGTAGGTGAACCTACGGAAGGATAATTATCATGAACCAAAAATATATAATGAAGAATGCACCTGGCTTCGTGTTGGACTGCATGTACCCTGGCTTAGTGATATTTACCCTAGGCTTCAGTGGCCACATTTATTTCTATGATTCAATATTCATTTGTTCAAATACTCCGTTAATCATTCAACTTTTCTTACCCATCAGTAGGTTGGTCAACTTGTGTAAAACCTTGAAAGGAAGCATTTCCATGAAGATGTTTGATAACGTTTATTGGTTTCGGTTAATATAGATCTTTTAGTTGATAGATAACGAAAAATCTCAATTGATGTTTATTATCCTATTCTTCTTCTGTCAGTAAGAATCCTTTTCGAATTTATGGTGCATACTACTTATACCTGTCCGTACACATAGCACATATCACAGTACTGCTGATAGAGACGATGTCCAGAAAAACATTAAAAGCTTCTCAGTTAAACCATTCAGCTCAAAAAAGACTACTTCACACTATAAACATTAATTATTTTCTCCTATTCTCTTTCAGTTAATCTGTCACAACGTAGAACGTGATACGTGTGTACATCAGTTCAAGTTACAATACCCTGATGGCACAGAGATTATATTGTCACGTTATATCCCAGAATAGTGGAGGTAGTAACAGTATCAGTGGTAATAGAAAATACTAGGCATCGACGATATGACTCGAAAATAAAGTATAAATTTGCAAAATAAAAATATAAAACGACGAGGAATTCAAAAGCTCAAAATTTGAGGGAAGACGAAGAATGGATGCAACTGAGCCATTGCTGACGATTTGGAGACGTCATTCAAAGTCTATAACAATTGGTTAAAATAATAACGCGCACTCGACCAGGTAGTATATACCTATTAACATGGATAAGTCCAATCGTCAGTGTCTTTATGAACTGGTGCCATGTGTTGGTTGGCCCGTCTTTAGCTTTCTTGAAGCCTACTGTCACACGTCGCCCGTCGACATAGGCGGTGGTTGGGGATACGCAACACGGCCCAATCACCTCAGTTGCTGAAGATTTACTACCTCATCAATCGATACCCCATCTTTACCTAGTACTCTATTCCTAACCCACCCATTACTTTCTCCGTAATCCCAAAATACACCAGCAATGCTTTATAGACACCTATGATCGAATTCTAGTAGCGTACGATTAACTTCTATTCTTAATGACCATGTTTCACATCCATAAAATAAAACAGAGCGAATTTCTGCACGGTAAACCCGCCGTCGTTTGAAAGATGGATTTGTCGCCCACAACACAAGTAACTCAGGTTGGCATTATGGGGAACCGAAATGTGACTAAAATTCACTTGGACTGTTCCCTAAAATGTTCTGCCCATCGCTTCAGTCTTCTGGATTGACAGTGAATAATAGTCCCGACTTTTTCCGAGATAGTTTCACTAACAGCCGGCTTATTAATACTCGTTTCCTTGAAACGTCTAAACAGTTGTCTACTGTTACTTATCACAGCTGCCTTTCCCATCTCTTCTGCTTCCACTACCCATCACTTTTCACGATCTTTATGTAGGTTTTTTATCAGCCTACGTTTAAGTTGCTTCCGCTCATCGTGTTCGGAGCCAAACGGGATAAGTTCCCTAACATCTATCAGTCCAGTAAATGCCGCTGAAATCTAGTTTTTTCTTGACCTATTGGTTCATGTTACTAGTAGATATCACTGCTGTTCCCACAGCTCTTTTGACATATCACTCCAAGTTACCTCAGGGTGGATATCACTTTCATGATTTACTGACTTCTCTTCCTTATGTGTATTCTTAACTTTTTCATCATTAAGTTGAACTCTAAGTGGTTTTTCTTATCATGGCTTTTCTAGGTCCAATAAGGCGCAGTCAAATACGTGCTCGAGCTAGAGCAGGATTCGAGTCTAAACATGTGCTCCAGAATGAATGATTGTCTTCTGTCGAGCCCCTTTAACGGTGCTTGATGGCAATGTGTTTTGTTCGACCAAAAATCTTTAATAAACCATGGCTTAAATGAGCTCTTAATGGGGTACAAAATCTTGTTTTTCAAGCATTTAGAGACTAATTTTGTAACATACGAAACTTCTCCAGCGACAGCTGTGGTGCATTTTGCTGTCATAGTTTGCAAGGCCCGTGGAAGAATTTATGTTGGAATCATATTGGGGTGTGATGCCAATTATATGTACTGAAGCAACCCTATAAAACCGACCAATGCGAAGAACTCCACGAACGACAGGCCTCAAACAATTTTTACATGAATTCAGTGGTAAGTGAAACCATCGATAGTAGACCCAAGATAACCTTCAATGGTATATGCGGCAAGTGTCAGTCGTATATACGCTTCTGGTGAAACTATAATTTATGAACGAGTCAATCAGACTTAAGATAACATGTATTAGATTTTGGCGCGAAAGTCATCCATTCATTTGCTATGTAGCAATTTGACATTATATCTTATATCAGCTCATGTTAAAAAATACCCTAAATACAACTCCTAACCCTAACATACAGCTGTAAATCCTAATCCTGATTTCTCACACTAGTTTATAAACACCCTGTAAGTTTAAGTCACAAGGCAAGCCCTCACCTTCACTTGGAATCCTCAAAGACAAAGAGGAAGAGGAAGACCAAAGAACATATTACGTTGAGAAATGGAGACAGACAAACAAAAATTGCATAGGACTAGGAAAGAAGGCCCAGGACAGAGTGGGTTGGAAAATGCTGATCGGCAGCCTATGCTCCATTGAGAGTAACAAGTGTAAGTAAGTAAGTAAATGGACATTATGAAGATCAGTGCAACGTCATTTAAAGGTCTTCCATGAACGGAAAAGAAATAATATTTGGAATAATTATTATATTTACAGGCATAAGTAATGTGTACAATCATATCGTATGCTTATTATCTACGCACAAAATCATGTTACCAATGTTATTTTCATATATAAGGAATTATGATAAACATTGTTAATTGAACAATGATGATGTAATTACACAAATTGATTTCTTTTTAAAAAAAGAGAGTAAATTCTAACGAAAGCGATTTGAAATAGAAATTAATTAATCTGATGAGAATATTCTACAAGATACATCTTTGAGTAACCAATTTATACCATCTAGTAAATTCTCCCCAGTAACTGCACTACAACCAAGAATTAACCAATGATGTGTTGTTATCTCATCTAAATGTAATAATTCACGTATTTGTGATGGTTTCAATGATGAAGATAAATCCTAAAATGCAAAATACAAATGTTTTGATTAATAATAACAAGTTGGAATGATATCTGGATTGAATACCGACCGTTATTGTCACCTTGACGTGGTGGTCGAGCTTGCCTATCGTGATGAACGAGTCGAGCTATACTGGCTGGAACAATCGTTTCTTAGGAGGTCACACCCAGAGCCTTCGACATAATGGTCTAATACACAAGGCAGTGGAGCATCGTAAGGAGATGCAGTCCCATGGTAGCCATTGACCAATGATTGGTTCATACGCCAATTGTTCCTTCAGGATACTGGAGCCCATGTGCACCATTGGTTTGGAATCAGGGTTTTCCAACTTCCCTGGGTGGATCCTCCGTATTCACCAACCCGGTTAGAGCGCCGGACATTCACTTTTCGCCCTCTCAATTTCTTAATCAACCTCCCTGGCACGAGAAGGCAGTGAGTAAGACTTATCTGTTAGTAGTTGTATGCACGTGGCTACTTGAAAGTATTTCGAGAGGGAGAGCTGACTCTCTCCACTCTCCGCCGTACTAGGGCATTTGTTCAGTAAATAATTTTCATCCATCACTTAACCCATGTTTAACTTAAATTACCGAGTACATGTTTGGAAATCACTAAACTACATCACGAGACAAGCGCTGACTTGGAATCCTGAAGGGAAACGGAAAAGAAGAAGACCAATGAACACATTACGTCGGAAAATAAAAGCAGATATGAAAAGGATGAATAACAACTGGAAAGAGATGAAAAGGATCGCTAACGACATGGCTGGATGGAGAATGCTGGTGAGCGGCCTATGCTCCTCCACGAGGAGTAACAGGAGTAAGTCAGTAAGTATGTTTGTGTGCTTACTTCTGAACCACATTGACGATGCGAGGGTTAGTGATAATATCCGGTTGTTTAAGTCAAAGTAAATGGTGTAAGACGTAACCTACTGGCAAGCGTTACGACCAATAGATCAGCATCATCCAATTATAGCTTTATTATTTTAAAAGTATAACATGGGATGATAATATATGGCCAAATTCAATTTCGTCTCAGTAATTCAGTAGGTATTCTATCCAAAAAAACATGCGAACTAAAACCATAGAAACTTTGATTTGCTAAATTTATTTATAGCACACTTTTATGCCCCGATAAGCATAATGAGGGGTAATTTTTGGGATCCATTTGTGGACCAAATACCATACGTATATTTTTATCGTATAATTGTTAATGAACTAAACTATTCTTATCGATTAAATGTTTAAATATTTCGATGGCAGTCGATTGGCTAACTTATCGATTAAATGTTTAGAAATACTTCGATGGCAATATCGATTATATACATATAATTGATAGATATACGTTTTGAATTGTGTTTGTGGATCGCGCTGTGTGATCGCTCGTTCTAGCTGTTTGCAGAATATACTTTTCCCACTCCAAGCTTGGACTTCTCCCTCTAGTTAGTAGGGCTGGGACGCATCAAATAGCTAACTTACTGGTTTTTGGTCACTGAGTCTTTGTTCTTGTTCGCAGATGAAGTGAACTCGTGATAACTTCAAAGCTAGCACACATAAAAGTTCTCTAACAATATTGCACCCGAAAAACATGAGCCATACAAATCAAATAATATTGTAAAATAATGGAATGGGGTAGTTTCACAGTCAACAAAAAAGTGGACAAGAATACTATTTGATGAGATACAGTTCCATGACAAATACAAGCAAGAGAAGTTTGTTTTGGTTAAAAAATTTCATTTCACTTTACAGAAATACAACTACTAACTTATATTCTAAGCCACATATGATAGTCTCAGGCGGCCAGGTTGCATGATTTCCACGAGCATATGGACAATGTAAGGTATATGTCTTTCGATACCCCCTTCATTTGTATAGATACTTACATTATTTCCGTTCCCATTACTCAAAACACTCAAAGGAATGTTCGAAAGTCAGGCCGTTTGGATAACTCGCTGTTCTACTTATAATGATCTACTCCTTTCGTGATGCAGGCTACAATTTTTACTCGTAGAATTATGATTCGGTCCTTCTGAGCTTTCCTTCGAGTGTCTAAAACTTTAGGGGGCATTTCCGTAAACAATCATTCCAACCCCCATGTGATTTGCTAGAACTGTACGTATAGATTTCCGTACATACGTTCGTCTGCAATGATCCAGATATTAAGCTGACGGTCACAAACCACAAGGGACTGAGCTGAAGGTCCTATGTTCTATGAGCTGGATGATTTAGTTGTGAAGCTTTTATTGCTTTTCTGAACAACAACATCGACTGACAGATTTGATTGATTTCAATGTGTCTAATGATTGGTGGTTTATTAGATTGTCATGCTTCTAAAAATTTGTTGGCATTATTTCTATCTTGTGCTTAGTATCTTGATGTTTTCTTAGTCGAAGTAATTTACATGGTTGTCCACATGCATTGTTATAAGCGAAGCTAAGTCATGACATTTAACAGATAACTAGTGTTCAGGTAGACGTAAATGGAGAGGGGTGCTACTTTATCCTACATAGTTTGTTGGAGTTGCTGCGACTGATGATGTAAATGATATATGATTTGTCTCTGTGTCCCTTAGTTTGTAATTGACTCACATACATGATGTTCTCAACAATACAGGGAGTCGAAGTCCAGATAGCATATTGATTAGAGACAGTAAATAAAGATAAACAGACTCACATTGGATACAAGAGGTTAATATTTGTAGTCAAAACTGTGAAAAATATATGAATAGAAAATAGTATGTAACATTCCATCTTTACAGTATTTAGAAAAACTTGGTACTTTTCATCAAGAATATCTTATTACTATGTGCAAACAATTTAAAATGGATATCTAGTTAATAGGTATCAATGCCAAGATTGGGCATGATAGTTTCAAATAAACTGAGCGTTGGGTAGAAGATTAATAATCAATATATTTTTGTGATATCCCAAAAAGTAGAGAACTGTATTTCTGACGTTTCATGACTTGATACAAGTCACTTCTTCAGAGTAAATAAATAACGAAAATAAGATCAAAATGAGTTTAAATAGCACAAGGGAAATAATGAATATATTTAGTACGACCAAAAATATATTCTGCACTGCTTCTTTCGTACTATTCAAACTCATGTTAATCTTATTCCCGTTATTTATTTACTCAAAAGAAAGGGCGAGGGTTCGAATCCCACCCCCATCACAACCTTGCCCACAAATGCCCTGGTACGACCGAGAGCGGGGTAGGCCCGCCCTCCCTCTTGAAATGCTCTCACACGGCCACGCGTATATAGCCTTTGCCAAGGGAGTCCTACTCACTGCCTTTTCGTGGCGGGGTGTTGTTTACGAAAATGAGAGGACCAAAAGAGAATGTCCGGCGCTTTAACCGGATCCCAAACCAATGGTGCACATGGGCTCCAGGATCCTGAAGGGACAAATGGCGTATGAACCAACTGTTGGTCACCGGTTACAATGGGACTGCATCTCCTTACGATGCTCCATTGCCCTGTGGGTCAGACCTTTAGGTCCAAGGCTCGGGGTGTGGCCCCCTAAGAAAACCACCTGCTTCGGTCTGTGCACCCGGGCAGTATCCCAGCCCTCATACAAATCGAATGATTTATGTGGCGCATACCTATTTGGTGCCTCCTTGTACCAATGTTTATGTGTTTAAATAAATAAATAAATAAATAAATAACAAAAGAAGTGACTTGCATCAAGTCATGAAACGTCCGAAATACAATTTTCCACTTTTTGAGATATCACAAAAATATATTTATTATTAGGATATCTGGTTAGCTATAATGACTATGCAAATTGTCTGTGAGATGGTGGAGATTTGTAGCTCAGGTGGATGATTTTGGTCAGAGAACAAAACTCCACCAAAATGCAAATTGTCTATTAAGTGAATTGAAAAGTTTATAAAAAGTATAATTAGTTCAAGTAACCAATTGGATATACAGTTACTGATCTTACTTGTTTGTTAGCGAACACAAGTAAAGTAGCACCGGCTAATCGTTCTTCAACTAGCAGTTTAGATAGTTCTACCCGACAATCTTCTAGACGAAGGCGATCTGAGCTGTCAACAACCCATATTAATGCGTCAGTAGTTTCGAAATAATTTCGCCAATATGATCGCAAAGACTTTTGTCCACCGACATCCCATATATTCAATTTGAAACTAAAAGTATATACTTAGAATAATGTTGATAATTTGATTGAATACCCCATATGCTCTAGTGTTTGAATACTAAAACCTAGTGTTGGAGATATACTGTTTATGTCTTCACCATTAAATTTCTTTACGATGGTTGTCTTGCCAGCATTGTCTAATCCTCTATAATAGCAAAATAGAATATGAAATATGTTAATCAGTTCTGGAAGAATTTTACCAAATGCATACTAACAACGGTATTTCAAAATAAGCCAAGTAAGAAAAAACATGTATAAAGGGTCGAGTTTTTTTTCAATCAGACAGCCATATGCAACATAGGACCTGACAATTATGTACATCGGTTCAAGTTGTCACACCACATTAGCACAATCAGACATAGTGATTATTGACCCATATTGCCTTGATTGGTTTAAAATTTTCGTATAAATATTCATGTATATTAGAGTAAAGCCTGATGACGATCTAATTGAAAACAATACTGTTCGCTTATATGTGTTGTTCTAAATCCTACAATAGCAAAACTGGTAAAAGTCTTCGGGGTAGTATGAATGAGGAAAGATATAAATAGATTTCGTGACTCGGGTTCTACAGGAATTAAATAGTGAGTGTAACTCCTCCATAGTGAACGATTCTGATCCGTGTTCTTCAAAGTTTATATTAATTGGTAACGATTATAACACGGACCCCAAACAGGTAGTTTACACCTATTCACATGGCTTGGTCGAATTGGTAATGACTCTATAGAATGGTGCTGCATCTTGGTTTGGCCGTCCCTAGCTTTCTTCAAACTTCCTTTTTAGTCACAGTATGGTAAATTATGACCCATTTAACCTATTTTGGTTAATAATAACCATCCTCGACGTGTGATGGCCATTGGTGTAGGAGTAGATTTTAAACTGGCTAGGGGAGGCCCAACCGAAATATGGAATTAATCCATGAACCCATTGTCAGTTCAACTTAAGTATATAGATTGGTGCAGACTACTTAATTTGTCTGTGCGTTTTTCCCAAACAATGGTTACAGATTTGATAAAATGGCTCAGAACTGTTAACAATAGTAGATAGGCGTTCACTCTTGGTTTTCTCTTTAACCTTAAGACTCTAGATGATCTTATCAATTGTTTTCATTCCACTAATTCATCTCTTTTCTCGAATCATATTGCCCACACCTAGTCTTTCTTATTACAACCAATACTGTTATTATCTGTACTGCATTTAGATTTTCCTAAACCATTTCACTTGATTGTTTTGGTGTTGACAACTTGAACCGAGGCACATGTGCCAACTACGTTGCGTATGGGGCTGAATGGGTCAATCTCACCAAATATCTTAAATAAAGTGGGTGAATTAGGGTTTAATGAGCATGAATAGTACTTACTTAAAATTGTACCTTTGTCTTACCCGATTTCGTTCCAAAAAAACAGAATTTTACGGGAAATTGTTATACTGTATTTTGTTAACACGTTAAGTTACCCTAACATTTATCTTATGATAAACTGAATTTCCAACCTACATCATAAGAAAATATTAATTCTATTGTTTTTAAGAAGTGTTTGGCTGATAGCATCTACGAGAGGATTCTTGTTCTTCACTATGAAGATGCACTTATTTACGAAGGCACTAACTGCTAGTTTAAGCTAAACTTTTTGGTTAATTTCAGCAATATAATCGAACTTTATGATTTGAAAGTCGCACGGATGCATTACATAGTGGCGTAAAATACAACAACTCAAGTCAAAAACATATTAGCACCAGACCATAAGACGGTTATCTCGCTTTGGACAGTAGCTTAAGTGGTTATCAAATGGAAAACCTGACTAATTACTAGCGTTTTCATGCCAAGCAACTCGATCATACGTTTCCATATCAATAGTGCGGTTCTAACCACCACATATAGATGCTGCTGATCATGACAATTTGAAACGACAAATTACAATATTAGATTTCTCTGGTAAAATGCAGAATCCAATTCAGTTATTGAGTACAGATTCGTGCTGCTTGCTTACTAAAATCAGAGTAGGTCGAGCATAATTTAAATCAGAAACTTTCAAACGCAATTCCGAGGATATAACTGACATTGTTTTATAACTTAATAACAGTCCCATTGTACGGTCAGTAATATCCATTTTCATTGAGTTATCTAACAGACAGATACATTAGCGTTAATGATCTCAAAAGACACCGGCCTAAGTTGCGATAGACTAAAACAGCATGGAAAAACCCAAAATGTAATCAAAGTGAAAATGGGAAAAACACACGGGTATTAAATGAAGAAAAAAACAAGGTGCTCAATATCTAGCGCGTCATAAATAAGACATTAATCAGATCTACCAAAACTTATGGTGGAGCGCAATCATTCTAAATAACCGAACCAAAAAATTCACACCTCTAAATGGTCAGTGGAACAGTCAGTGTATTTGTGGACTATTATCTTAACTCCACCTAATATTTGTCAGCTACCCCTACATATCGGACCGCTTCAGTGAGGACTGTCCTATACGATACCCTGGAGGTTCGTTAAGAGAAACAAAACAGATAGAACCCTAACAGCTACTTTTTTGGTTCTGATGTAATAGCTTACCATAAATTTCAGTACTGGAAATCAACGGACGCTCTCTGTAATGTAATATTTATTTATTATTTATTTCAACACATGAATATTGGTACAAGTAGGCCCAAATACATATGCACCACACAGATCTCATTCGATATATGTGAGGGCTGTGATACTGCTCGGGTGCCCAAACCGAAGCAGGGTAATGTAATATAATCCGCGACAAATACTCACCGACGCAGAAAGACCGTTCGCATGCAACGAACTTAGAAAAGGTTGCTTAGGTTCACTCTATTATCTGCTTATTTCTATGGGACAATTCTGTGTGTATCCAATGGAGGGATAAGACGCATCTGTCGCAGGAAAGTACACATGAGTATGTTGGCCAAACTTACACAGAGACCTGTGACACTTAGGCAAATGGATGACAGACAATCCTCGTCTCTAACAGGACTAGCAAGTACTTCGTAACCAACACCACGACAGATTATGTGAACATGGGATATTCAAGTGTAAAATCTCATGTACAATCGTACAATATTTGAAGCTTCAAACATAACTATCAATGTTCATAATGTCAATCAAATGATTTTGCCAACAAATTATTCTCACTTTCTTGCTTACAGTATTAACACCCTAACTTCCTTCTCTTTCTGTTTAAGCTTTTTTAAAATAGTAAACAACCCCATGAACCCAGACTAAATAACAATGACCTTCAGGAGGAAACCACTAGTTAATAAAAACTATAAGATTCACTATGTATGACCAGAAACCCATTTTTCTAACTTCTGTGTCTATATCTAATGTAACTTTGACGCTTATAATGTTCTATCTGCAGCCAAAGAGCATAAGACGCGGACAAAAGGCCTACGACCTATGTTATTCCTTTTCTAGTATGCTTCTATGAAAGTCTATTCCTCTTTTGAGTGAGTCGACTGAAGGTGCGAACATAGTTTCTTCGTGTAATATGTTATATATTAGGCCCAAAATCATTTTTAGGATTCTTTAAGCTAAAATCAGACCACCACTTAATCTGTGGTAGGACAGAGTTAGGAGGTCTAAATTTTCAAGCCGCTCTTTATATGGTAAACTCCGGAATTCTGGGATCCCACGGGCACCTGTCCTCTATACATTTTCCAGAATATTCGGGTCTCCTTTTAGACAGGAGCTTTCAGCTTGAACGCAGTTTTCAAGCTTGGATCTCAATAAGACTGTGTGTACTGTAGCGAACATAGTAGTATCTATCTTGGTAAACATCCGTTATAAAACATATACGGCTCTAAACCCTTTAGCCGCAACGTTACGGTGGTGGGCTATGGTTTTAGGATTATGGCTCAATGTCGCCGCAAGATCTGTTTTAAACCGGATCTTGGGTAATGGTACTCCCCCCTACGCTGTATCGATGTAACTTTGCGTCCTCAAAGTGAATATAGAAACACTTTGCAGCGGTGATAGGCATAAACGATTTTCTGGACCAGCTAATCAGAATATCTACGTCTGCCGGAAGTGCTTATGCATCTGCGTCTCCTAATGTTTCTCTCCAGATTTTTACATTATCAGCGTGCAGTAGCACTGGGGACTGAACTATATTTGGTACTTCTTTTGCATACAGTATGAAAAATAAGGGACCCAGGACAGCCTTGCGGCACTCTACTAAGTACTGGTTTACATGAAGAGCATGTGGAACTTATTCTTACGCTCTGTTGACGACCGACCAAGAAGCCTTTGATCTCCTCAAGGAGTTGTCCGGCGATCACTAGATTATCCAGCTTCAAGAGTAGTCTATTTTCGGTACTTTATCAAATGGTTTTCTGAAGTCTGTATAGACAATATCCACTTGTTTTCCATTATCTAGAGCCTCTGTCCAATTCTCTATTGTCATAAGATTTGTTGTGCAAAATACACTTTTATTGAAACTATGTCATTATGGTCTTTTCAATCATTCTTTACAGCATTTTAACTACAACGCTGGTGAGGCTGAAATATTTTTTTCTGTTTAGCGTTTTTTTAGCGAGTTAGTTTTCTACGGAATGGGGACGCTAACCCCATGTCCAACCCTCCTCCTTTATCCGGGCTTGGGACCGGCTGTAGCCACCGGAGGGACTTCAAGCGGAGTGGGTTGGAGAATGATGGTCGGCGGCCTACGCTCCATTGGGAGTAACAGGCGTAAGTAACTAAGCTGGTGAGGCTGATGGGTTTATAGTTTAATGAATGTTGTTTTTGTCCTGTTTTATGTATGAAAGTGACGACTGCATTCTTGAGTCTAAGACTGCCCATAAGGGAGGATACTCTAAGAATGTTCGAAAACCGAAATAAAAACAACTGCCTTTGTATCTTCGTTTTTTGCACGAAGTAGTGAATTAACGGGATTCTCTACCAGTACATGGAATATCAGAATCTTACCACGACACGTTCAAGGAGAGATCGAATTTCCACAGTACTGCAACTTGAGAAGATTATTACTGTTCGACCGACCTCTTATCCTTAAGCGGAAGACTGAAGACCGATAGTTTAAAGATGACGGACCACATTCCGACTAGATACACATTTAAATTTCGTTTTGAGAACAGAAGGCACGATTTTTTACTCGTTTTCCAAACAGTTTCCATGGGTTTATACGAACATTCGTCAAGATTAGAACGAATAGTTTGACAGTAATTGAGCTCCGAGTATAGAGAAGTCATTATGTGTGAAAATATTTCAAATATAATCTTCACATATAATGGGTTTCCATGGGTGTTTTTATATTCTTTTGAATGACGCGACCGGAATACTTATCATGAATAATCCAGTAGTAGGTTCTGAGATTGAAATACTCGGTGAGGAAACCTGTATCTCGAGATTACGTCCAGCTGTCTTGTCTTTCAAGGTCATACGTGACGTCCACTTTATCAAGACAACATATTCGGAAGGAAACCAGGAGATTTGCCAAGTCCATGTGTAGTGTCAGTCATTATTTTAAGCCCATACACTTTATTCTAGCTTTCGGACATTCCATTCTATTCATTCTACTTGAGTCATATGTTGACCGTGTTAGTTATTCGCTTATCAATCTAGACTGCATTTTTATATGAGCGTATATGTGTGTGCCCATCTTATCCCATTAATCACATGTCTGTAGCTTATTTTTGTCTGACTATAAATATTGAGTCTCGTTTCATCAAAATTGGAGTTGGCTTCCCAGCCATCTTCCATACGTGTCAATTTGCTTGGCTATGATTCATTCGCTTCATGTACGAAATATATGTATTCTCAAGTCAATTCTCGTTATTCGATCTATTTAATTCCGTTATTGGATAACGCGATTTAAGTCGACGATGATATGCGAGAATTGGCGATAACAAACACCCATACGATTTAAATGGATTTTGATCAACGGGCCACAAAACATAAACACTTGATAAACTATGCATCCAAATATATCATCACTCAATCCGTCTTGAAATGATATAAAGTAGTCTAAATTCAGAGACCGCACTATTTATAACAAAAAACAGAACAAGATTTGCGCGGGTAGCCGTACTCATCACTTAATCTAAGTGTTGGGAACGGTATATCCTCAAAATTCATATTTGCAATTTTATCATATCGATTAACTTATCGATTAAATATTTGAATATTTGAATGGAAGTCAAATGATGAAATTATCGATTAAATATTCGAATGCCGGTCGATTGATGAACCGAATGAATCATGTTTAAAAAGACATTTTAATATGACAATATCGATTATATATATTTATATATATATACGTTTTAAATTGTGTTTGAGTGTTCGCTTGCTTGCTTGCTCGCTCGTTCTCTGGCCGTTTGCAGAATATATTTTCCATACCAAGCCTGGACTTCTCCTTCTAGATAGAGGGGCTGGGATGCATCAATAGTTAGATTACTGGTCTTTGGTCACTGAGTATTGTTCTCGTTCGCAGTTAAGTGAACTTGTGAAGCTTCAAACCTAACAATTTGGCGGCGGTGATTTCGGAAACATGGATCCTTCTAAACTTGAATCATTACCCGAGCAGCAGATGAAACTTATTCAGATGTTAGCAGATGCAAAGCATACATCTAATTCTCAACCAAGCAGTTCTAATCCTACTACTACTGCACCATCAGTTGATGGTATCGCTAACAGTATCTCCGAGTTTCATTACGATCCAGAATCCAATGTCACGTTCGATATGTGGTTTCGACGTTACGAAGACTTATTCAAATTTGACTTTGCCAACCAGGATGATGCTTGGAAGGTCCGCTTGCTGCTTCGAAAGTTGGGTCCTAGTGAACTAGACAGGTATTGCAACCTAATTCTGCCTCTAAACCCACGCGATCGCTCATTCTCGGACACTGTCCAGTCATTGAGTCAACAATTCGGAGACAACTCCTCACTATTCAATGCGCGCTATCGATGTTTGCAGCTCACTATGAACGAAGATGATGATTTTCTCTCACAAGTGGTTATCGTAAACCGAGAATTTGAACTCTTACGGTTGAAGTCGCTTACTGAAGACCAATTTAAAGTACTCATTCTCATCTGCAGCCTTCAATCGCAGAAGTTCAGTGACATTAGAACACGCTTTGCTAAGTCGATTAGACCAAGACCCAAAATTAACCCTTAATGATATTGCAAACGAATATCAACGCCTAATCAATCTACAGCGCGACACTACGATAGTCCAGCGTGGTTTTTCAGATCGTACCGAAGTTCATGTAGTCCAATAACCACGCAACTCGCATAAATCTGCCCCAGCAACATCTGGTTCAGGTCGACAGACAAAAACAAATCCTCCTGCCCAATGCTGGCACTGCGATGCATGGCATTTTGTTCGATACTGTCCATATAAGCAACATCGGTGCAGGAAATGTAATGCGGTGGGTCATAAAGATGGGTTTTGTCGAAAAAAGAAGCCGAGCAGCTCCAGAGGTACCAGAAAACCTACTAGATCCAACACGAATTCGTTGAGTCTAATAGCAAGCTGTGAGAACTCAACCCCAGTTGAGAGGAAATTTATTACCCTTAATATTAATGGGCACACGTTTAGATTGCAAATAGACACTGCATCTAATGTAACAATTCTCTCACGAAAATATTGGATCAGAATGGGAAGACCACGCATAGTGCCAACAACACAAAAACCGTTAACCGCATGTGGTAGTTATCTACGTTTGTTGGGGCAACTACATAGTAAAGTGTCTTTTCACGATTCGACGTTTACCGAGGTATGTTACATCACACCAGCTGATCTTAATCTACTTGGGTTAGACTGGTTTGACCGGCCATGTTTGGCTGACGTTCCTTTAAGCATCGTATGCCATCTGATGAAACAACCTCATGAACCTGAAGCGTATTCGAAAGAACTAATGACGGAGTTTTCAACCATTTTCAACCTGTATTGGGTCAGTGCACTGCTATGAAAGCAACACTTCGGTTGAAACCTGGAGCTAAACCTGTCTTTCGTCCAAAGAGACCAGTGCCGTACGCAGCATTATCGAAAGTTGACGAAGGACTTAACCGCCTTCAACTACAGAGAGCTATTACACCTGTTTCTTATTCTGCCTGGGCAGCACCCATTGTGGCTATTAAGAAGGCAAATGGCACAATCCGAAAATGCGCAGATTTTTCCGCAGGTCTTAACGCAGCTCTCGAACAGCATCACTACCCACTGCCAGTCCCTGCAGATTTGTTCACGATGTTAAATGGTGGGAAGTTCTTTGCAAAGCTGGATCTCGCTGATGCCTATTTACAAGTGGAAGTGGCTGAAGATTCGAAAGAGTTACTTACCATAAATACTCATCGTGGCTTGTTTCAGTGCAATCGCCTACCATTTGGTGTTAAAACAGCTCCATCTATTTTTCAGCAACTAATAGATACCATTCTATCGGGTATCCCGGGGGTCGCAACTTATCTCGATGATATTTTAATTGTTGCCACATCGTCAGAACAGCTTAGAGAACGTACGACAGCTGTACTACAACGCATCAGTGATAACGGATTCCGATTACGCCCAGAAAAATGTCAGCTTTTCTTGAAGTCAGTTAAATACTTGGGATTCATCTTTGATGCCGCAGGTCGCAGACCAGACCCTGAAAACATCCGAGCTATAAAACTGACGCCGACTCCCACTAATATCTCTGAGCTAAGTTCATTCCTGGGATTAATTAGCTACTATTCAGCTTTTGTTCCGTCGATGCATGACATACGCGCCCCGCTAAATCATCTTCTGAATAAGAATACCAGCTGGAACTGGACAAAAGAATGTGAAGCTGCATTTTGCAAGCTGAAAACGATCATAAGCTCTGAACTATTACTGACGCACTACGATCCGTCCATGCCTATCGTTGTCGCTGCAGTCGCCTCAGCCTTTGGACTCGGTGCTGTCATTTCACACCAGTTCCCGGACGCAACAGAGAAAGCTATTATGCACGCATCTCGCACATTAACTTCAGCGGAAGGTACTGTCACACAGAAAAAGAGGCTCTGGCCCTTGTGTTTGCAGTACGCCGTTTCCACAAATTCTTGTACGGTCGAAGATTTACTCTTCTCACTGATCACAAGCCTCTTCTCACAATTTTCGGTCCAAAATCTGGTGTTCCAGCCCATTCTGCAAACCGTCTCCAGCGATGGGCTTTGATACTTCTGGGTTATGATTTTGACATTCAGTATCGACGCACTCAACAGTTTGGTCAGGCTGACGCCTTGTCACGACTTATCAGCGAACACCCCACGGCTGACGAAGATGCAGTTATTGCCTCCCTAATGACAGAGGACTATGCGCAGTGTTACCTGACAACCGCTATTCGTGCTTTGCCAGTCTCAGCAGCTGAAATACAATCTGCATCCAAGAACGACTCCATCATAAAGAGAGCGATGAAATACGTCACTAATGGCTGGTCGCCAAATGGACTCGACGGTGACTTGAAGCAGCTTTACCACCGTCGGGACTCATTATGCGTCGTTAAACGAATGCTTGATGTTTGGAGATAGAGAGTAGTGGTGCCAGAGTCCCTAAGATCAAGGATGCTAAAGCAATTCCACACTGGTCACCCTGGTATAAAACGAATGAAATCCATCGCCAGAAGCTATGCTTATTGGCCCCTCATGGACCAACATATTGTGGATTTAGTAGGCAAGTGCACACAATGTCAGCAAGCTGCTAAGTGTAACGCGAAAGTACTGCCGGTCCCATGGCCAGAGCCTGAGCATCCCTGGTCCAGGATACATGTCGATTTCTCAGGCCCAATTAATGGAATCACCTATCTGGTCGTTGTTGACGCCTTTTCGAAATGGCCAGAAATCGTTCCCGTCATGCCACCAACGACAACCAAAACCATGCAACTTTTGACAGAGATGTTCTCTCGCAACGGATTACCGGATATAATCGTTGCCGACAATGGTTCGCAGTTCACCTCAAGTCAATTTCAAGAAGTTTGCAAACGCCTATCTATCAAGCATTTCCGCTCTCCACCTTAACACCCACAGTCACATGGCCAGGCAGAAAGATTTGTGGATACATTCAGGAGAGATCTAATGAAGTCGAAAGGGGAGGGGACGCCAGTAGAAACACTGCAGAATTTCTTGTTTGTTTACCGAACAACACCTAGTGATATGCTACCACAGCGGAAGTCCCCGACAGAGATCCTGATGGGAAGGAAATTGAGGACGGTCCACAGTCTCATGTGCCCAAGAACCACACAACCACCATCTCAGACGAAATCTCAGAAGCTTCCAGCGTACGAGGTTGGATGCCCAAATCATGGTCCTTGGATCGAAGCACGTGTGGTTGGAAGACTAGGCCAAGTTATGTACGAGGTAAAGGTGTGAAGAGACACGTGGACTAAACACCGAAATCAACTACGTAAGCGGATAGCCCCAGACCACCCACCAAGTGGAGTAACCCTTCCCCTCGACATCTTGCTTGATACTTTCAACTTACCTGCAGCCCCACCACAAGAAGCTCAACAGCAAGCTGATCCCCGTCCCAGAAAATAGCCTCTCCTTCAGCGGCGAACTGCAGTCAAAATGCAAGTCGACCCCAGGAAAGTATGCTATTAAAAATGGGAGGAGTGTTGAGGACGGTATATCCTCAAAATTCATATTTGCAATTTTATCATATCGATTAACTTATCGATTAAATATTTGAATATTTGAATGGAAGTCAAATGATGAAATTATCGATTAAATATTCGAATGCCGGTCGATTGATGAACCGAATGAATCATGTTTAAAAAGACATTTTAATATGACAATATCGATCATATATATTTATATATATATACGTTTTAAATTGTGTTTGAGTGTTCGCTTGCTTGCTTGCTCGCTCGTTCTCTGGCCGTTTGCAGAATATATTTTCCATACCAAGCCTGGACTTCTCCTTCTAGATAGAGGGGCTGGGATGCATCAATAGTTAGATTACTGGTCTTTGGTCACTGAGTATTGTTCTCGTTCGCAGTTAAGTGAACTTGTGAAGCTTCAAACCTAACAATTTGGCGGCGGTGATTTCGGAAACATGGATCCTTCTAAACTTGAATCATTACCCGAGCAGCAGATGAAACTTATTCAGATGTTAGCAGATGCAAAGCATACATCTAATTCTCAACCAAGCAGTTCTAATCCTACTACTACTGCACCATCAGTTGATGGTATCGCTAACAGTATCTCCGAGTTTCATTACGACCTACGGCCTACGCTCCATTGGGAGTAACAGGCGTAAGTAACTAAGCTGGTGAGGCTGATGGGTTTATAGTTTAATGAATGTTGTTTTTGTCCTGTTTTATGTATGAAAGTGACGACTGCATTCTTGAGTCTAAGACTGCCCATAAGGGAGGATACTCTAAGAATGTTCGAAAACCGAAATAAAAACAACTGCCTTTGTATCTTCGTTTTTGCACGAAGTAGTGAATTAACGGGATTCTCTACCAGTACATGGAATATCAGAATCTTACCACGACACGTTCAAGGAGAGATCGAATTTCCACAGTACTGCAACTTGAGAAGATTATTACTGTTCGACCGACCTCTTATCCTTAAGCGGAAGACTGAAGACCGATAGTTTAAAGATGACGGACCACATTCCGACTAGATACACATTTAAATTTCGTTTTGAGAACAGAAGGCACGATTTTTTACTCGTTTTCCAAACAGTTTCCATGGGTTTATACGAACATTCGTCAAGATTAGAACGAATAGTTTGACAGTAATTGAGCTCCGAGTATAGAGAAGTCATTATGTGTGAAAATATTTCAAATATAATCTTCACATATAATGGGTTTCCATGGGTGTTTTTATATTCTTTTGAATGACGCGACCGGAATACTTATCATGAATAATCCAGTAGTAGGTTCTGAGATTGAAATACTCGGTGAGGAAACCTGTATCTCGAGATTACGTCCAGCTGTCTTGTCTTTCAAGGTCATACGTGACGTCCACTTTATCAAGACAACATATTCGGAAGGAAACCAGGAGATTTGCCAAGTCCATGTGTAGTGTCAGTCATTATTTTAAGCCCATACACTTTATTCTAGCTTTCGGACATTCCATTCTATTCATTCTACTTGAGTCATATGTTGACCGTGTTAGTTATTCGCTTATCAATCTAGACTGCATTTTTATATGAGCGTATATGTGTGTGCCCATCTTATCCCATTAATCACATGTCTGTAGCTTATTTTTGTCTGACTATAAATATTGAGTCTCGTTTCATCAAAATTGGAGTTGGCTTCCCAGCCATCTTCCATACGTGTCAATTTGCTTGGCTATGATTCATTCGCTTCATGTACGAAATATATGTATTCTCAAGTCAATTCTCGTTATTCGATCTATTTAATTCCGTTATTGGATAACGCGATTTAAGTCGACGATGATATGCGAGAATTGGCGATAACAAACACCCATACGATTTAAATGGATTTTGATCAACGGGCCACAAAACATAAACACTTGATAAACTATGCATCCAAATATATCATCACTCAATCCGTCTTGAAATGATATAAAGTAGTCTAAATTCAGAGACCGCACTATTTATAACAAAAAACAGAACAAGATTTGCGCGGGTAGCCGTACTCATCACTTAATCTAAGTGTTGGGAACGGTATATCCTCAAAATTCATATTTGCAATTTTATCATATCGATTAACTTATCGATTAAATATTTGAATATTTGAATGGAAGTCAAATGATGAAATTATCGATTAAATATTCGAATGCCGGTCGATTGATGAACCGAATGAATCATGTTTAAAAAGACATTTTAATATGACAATATCGATCATATATATTTATATATATATACGTTTTAAATTGTGTTTGAGTGTTCGCTTGCTTGCTTGCTCGCTCGTTCTCTGGCCGTTTGCAGAATATATTTTCCATACCAAGCCTGGACTTCTCCTTCTAGATAGAGGGGCTGGGATGCATCAATAGTTAGATTACTGGTCTTTGGTCACTGAGTATTGTTCTCGTTCGCAGTTAAGTGAACTTGTGAAGCTTCAAACCTAACAATTTGGCGGCGGTGATTTCGGAAACATGGATCCTTCTAAACTTGAATCATTACCCGAGCAGCAGATGAAACTTATTCAGATGTTAGCAGATGCAAAGCATACATCTAATTCTCAACCAAGCAGTTCTAATCCTACTACTACTGCACCATCAGTTGATGGTATCGCTAACAGTATCTCCGAGTTTCATTACGACCTACGGCCTACGCTCCATTGGGAGTAACAGGCGTAAGTAACTAAGCTGGTGAGGCTGATGGGTTTATAGTTTAATGAATGTTGTTTTTGTCCTGTTTTATGTATGAAAGTGACGACTGCATTCTTGAGTCTAAGACTGCCCATAAGGGAGGATACTCTAAGAATGTTCGAAAACCGAAATAAAAACAACTGCCTTTGTATCTTCGTTTTTGCACGAAGTAGTGAATTAACGGGATTCTCTACCAGTACATGGAATATCAGAATCTTACCACGACACGTTCAAGGAGAGATCGAATTTCCACAGTACTGCAACTTGAGAAGATTATTACTGTTCGACCGACCTCTTATCCTTAAGCGGAAGACTGAAGACCGATAGTTTAAAGATGACGGACCACATTCCGACTAGATACACATTTAAATTTCGTTTTGAGAACAGAAGGCACGATTTTTTACTCGTTTTCCAAACAGTTTCCATGGGTTTATACGAACATTCGTCAAGATTAGAACGAATAGTTTGACAGTAATTGAGCTCCGAGTATAGAGAAGTCATTATGTGTGAAAATATTTCAAATATAATCTTCACATATAATGGGTTTCCATGGGTGTTTTTATATTCTTTTGAATGACGCGACCGGAATACTTATCATGAATAATCCAGTAGTAGGTTCTGAGATTGAAATACTCGGTGAGGAAACCTGTATCTCGAGATTACGTCCAGCTGTCTTGTCTTTCAAGGTCATACGTGACGTCCACTTTATCAAGACAACATATTCGGAAGGAAACCAGGAGATTTGCCAAGTCCATGTGTAGTGTCAGTCATTATTTTAAGCCCATACACTTTATTCTAGCTTTCGGACATTCCATTCTATTCATTCTACTTGAGTCATATGTTGACCGTGTTAGTTATTCGCTTATCAATCTAGACTGCATTTTTATATGAGCGTATATGTGTGTGCCCATCTTATCCCATTAATCACATGTCTGTAGCTTATTTTTGTCTGACTATAAATATTGAGTCTCGTTTCATCAAAATTGGAGTTGGCTTCCCAGCCATCTTCCATACGTGTCAATTTGCTTGGCTATGATTCATTCGCTTCATGTACGAAATATATGTATTCTCAAGTCAATTCTCGTTATTCGATCTATTTAATTCCGTTATTGGATAACGCGATTTAAGTCGACGATGATATGCGAGAATTGGCGATAACAAACACCCATACGATTTAAATGGATTTTGATCAACGGGCCACAAAACATAAACACTTGATAAACTATGCATCCAAATATATCATCACTCAATCCGTCTTGAAATGATATAAAGTAGTCTAAATTCAGAGACCGCACTATTTATAACAAAAAACAGAACAAGATTTGCGCGGGTAGCCGTACTCATCACTTAATCTAAGTGTTGGGAACGGTATATCCTCAAAATTCATATTTGCAATTTTATCATATCGATTAACTTATCGATTAAATATTTGAATATTTGAATGGAAGTCAAATGATGAAATTATCGATTAAATATTCGAATGCCGGTCGATTGATGAACCGAATGAATCATGTTTAAAAAGACATTTTAATATGACAATATCGATCATATATATTTATATATATATACGTTTTAAATTGTGTTTGAGTGTTCGCTTGCTTGCTTGCTCGCTCGTTCTCTGGCCGTTTGCAGAATATATTTTCCATACCAAGCCTGGACTTCTCCTTCTAGATAGAGGGGCTGGGATGCATCAATAGTTAGATTACTGGTCTTTGGTCACTGAGTATTGTTCTCGTTCGCAGTTAAGTGAACTTGTGAAGCTTCAAACCTAACAATTTGGCGGCGGTGATTTCGGAAACATGGATCCTTCTAAACTTGAATCATTACCCGAGCAGCAGATGAAACTTATTCAGATGTTAGCAGATGCAAAGCATACATCTAATTCTCAACCAAGCAGTTCTAATCCTACTACTACTGCACCATCAGTTGATGGTATCGCTAACAGTATCTCCGAGTTTCATTACGACCTACGGCCTACGCTCCATTGGGAGTAACAGGCGTAAGTAACTAAGCTGGTGAGGCTGATGGGTTTATAGTTTAATGAATGTTGTTTTTGTCCTGTTTTATGTATGAAAGTGACGACTGCATTCTTGAGTCTAAGACTGCCCATAAGGGAGGATACTCTAAGAATGTTCGAAAACCGAAATAAAAACAACTGCCTTTGTATCTTCGTTTTTGCACGAAGTAGTGAATTAACGGGATTCTCTACCAGTACATGGAATATCAGAATCTTACCACGACACGTTCAAGGAGAGATCGAATTTCCACAGTACTGCAACTTGAGAAGATTATTACTGTTCGACCGACCTCTTATCCTTAAGCGGAAGACTGAAGACCGATAGTTTAAAGATGACGGACCACATTCCGACTAGATACACATTTAAATTTCGTTTTGAGAACAGAAGGCACGATTTTTACTCGTTTTCCAAACAGTTTCCATGGGTTTATACGAACATTCGTCAAGATTAGAACGAATAGTTTGACAGTAATTGAGCTCCGAGTATAGAGAAGTCATTATGTGTGAAAATATTTCAAATATAATCTTCACATATAATGGGTTTCCATGGGTGTTTTTATATTCTTTTGAATGACGCGACCGGAATACTTATCATGAATAATCCAGTAGTAGGTTCTGAGATTGAAATACTCGGTGAGGAAACCTGTATCTCGAGATTACGTCCAGCTGTCTTGTCTTTCAAGGTCATACGTGACGTCCACTTTATCAAGACAACATATTCGGAAGGAAACCAGGAGATTTGCCAAGTCCATGTGTAGTGTCAGTCATTATTTTAAGCCCATACACTTTATTCTAGCTTTCGGACATTCCATTCTATTCATTCTACTTGAGTCATATGTTGACCGTGTTAGTTATTCGCTTATCAATCTAGACTGCATTTTTATATGAGCGTATATGTGTGTGCCCATCTTATCCCATTAATCACATGTCTGTAGCTTATTTTTGTCTGACTATAAATATTGAGTCTCGTTTCATCAAAATTGGAGTTGGCTTCCCAGCCATCTTCCATACGTGTCAATTTGCTTGGCTATGATTCATTCGCTTCATGTACGAAATATATGTATTCTCAAGTCAATTCTCGTTATTCGATCTATTTAATTCCGTTATTGGATAACGCGATTTAAGTCGACGATGATATGCGAGAATTGGCGATAACAAACACCCATACGATTTAAATGGATTTTGATCAACGGGCCACAAAACATAAACACTTGATAAACTATGCATCCAAATATATCATCACTCAATCCGTCTTGAAATGATATAAAGTAGTCTAAATTCAGAGACCGCACTATTTATAACAAAAAACAGAACAAGATTTGCGCGGGTAGCCGTACTCATCACTTAATCTAAGTGTTGGGAACGGTATATCCTCAAAATTCATATTTGCAATTTTATCATATCGATTAACTTATCGATTAAATATTTGAATATTTGAATGGAAGTCAAATGATGAAATTATCGATTAAATATTCGAATGCCGGTCGATTGATGAACCGAATGAATCATGTTTAAAAAGACATTTTAATATGACAATATCGATTATATATATTTATATATATATACGTTTTAAATTGTGTTTGAGTGTTCGCTTGCTTGCTTGCTCGCTCGTTCTCTGGCCGTTTGCAGAATATATTTTCCATACCAAGCCTGGACTTCTCCTTCTAGATAGAGGGGCTGGGATGCATCAATAGTTAGATTACTGGTCTTTGGTCACTGAGTATTGTTCTCGTTCGCAGTTAAGTGAACTTGTGAAGCTTCAAACCTAACAATTTGGCGGCGGTGATTTCGGAAACATGGATCCTTCTAAACTTGAATCATTACCCGAGCAGCAGATGAAACTTATTCAGATGTTAGCAGATGCAAAGCATACATCTAATTCTCAACCAAGCAGTTCTAATCCTACTACTACTGCACCATCAGTTGATGGTATCGCTAACAGTATCTCCGAGTTTCATTACGATCCAGAATCCAATGTCACGTTCGATATGTGGTTTCGACGTTACGAAGACTTATTCAAATTTGACTTTGCCAACCAGGATGATGCTTGGAAGGTCCGCTTGCTGCTTCGAAAGTTGGGTCCTAGTGAACTAGACAGATATTGCAACCTGTCATTCACATGTCATTTTTAAGCGATTTTATATATGCGTGTAGTTGTACGAACTCCACCTCAAGCTCTTCTAGGGTTACTGACGGACCCAAGCCTACATAAAAGAGGGTGGTTGGGCATGGGTTCAACAATCCTATCCGGCAGAAAATGACCTAGCTATACAAACACTAGCCACAATGAACAAACTAAACTACTTGGACTCTGTCCTCGGAGTTTAAGGACCTCCTTAGAGAAGAATTATGATGCCTAATGAAGAAATCCGGGATTCTTCGAGAGACGCAATGCCGATTCCCCTTTTGACAACCAGAACGACAATTCACATGAAATGTCCGGACAATGTAGGAAACGGGAAGGTCCAGCCAAATGACCGAGGAAAAAAGAAGGTAAAAATTGATGGTGCTCAGAATAAGTGAAAATTGTCGAACCCAAGATGGACAGAAAATATTAGATTCGGGAGAGATGCTGTTGTACTCTAATCATGGAGAATAAAGTGCTCCATGAACAAGAGGTTGCACTGATACCATCTATAGGAGCACGAGATGCACTTATAGGATGAGGATCTCATGAATCCATTGGCATCCAAGCATCCTTTGATAACAAAGGATGGTATTACAATGAATGTTATCTAGTGCTGTGCACCCACTAATGATAGCAACAAAGACGACAAAGATCAGTTTTATGAGAGGCTGTAGTCGATCGTAGAGAAGTGCCCAGGAAGTGACCTAACCAATCTGATGGGAGAACTAAATGCCAAAGTCATAATGGGTGACACCGAGTATGACAATATCATGAAACGTCATGGACGGACTGGGAGAAAGGAAGAAGAACGGCGACAGATGTGTAAACTTATCGGCCTCCAACAAAATGGTTATAGCTGGTACTATATTGCCCAACAAGTACGTACATAAAGCCACATGGGTCTCACCGGATCAGACTAGAGGGGACCAGATCGATCACATTTCTGTGAGTTAAAAGAGATGTCATTATAAAAGTTTAATACAGACCTCTTTCGCGATACGGACAAAAATAATGAATTCAAGATGGCTATCAGCAAAAAGTTCGAAGCGCTGAATGATCTACTCAAAAAATAGGAAATAACCATGAGAAACAACTGGGAAGAGATCAGAGAAGCAAAAACTTCAAAGCTCGAGGAGCACCTGGGCCACAAGAAGCACAATCAATGAAAGTGAATCTGTATTAATACCCTTGTCGGGATTGAAGAATGAAAGAACACAACGACAGCACTTAATAATGGCCGCACAAAAGTCCCAGACGGACACGCCAAATACACAGAAGTAGGAAACGGGTTGATAAGATGGAATGTATAGATGAACTAACGATGAAAGCAGAAAAGCTGCCAGAGAAGGAAATATCAAACATTTATATGTTGTTTGAAACATTCAGGGAAATTTATTGAACCTGAGAGACCAGTCAAGGACCAATAAGGCAAACCTATCACTACAATCCAAGGAATGAGGAACAGGTGGGTAGAACATCTTGGAGAACTCTTGAATATACCAACTCGATTGAATCCATAAGATGTAGAAGCAGCACACACAGACCTTCCCATAGATATCACTTCACCAACAATCAAAGAAGTTGTAGTGACCTACTTTTATCAACAGAGAGCGCGATTGGTTTAATGGAAACAATTATTATTATAACCAATTGTACCAGTGATTGTTTTCCTGTGCTTGTTTGTTAATCTGTACTAAAGACATTTTCCCTTCTTTTGATTGTGACCTTGCACGGGTTCGGTTACGCACGGTAACCACGCTTTTACTCCTTTGGCACGATCTCGGTATCCTTTCGATATCACGAGATCGCCAACAAGGACAAAGCCATCAACTGTCTTCTGATATTTGGCTTATGGGGGATTTTATCGGTTAACTGTCACGTAGTCTTCCTGTAGTGGTGTTCATAGTCAATCGCGACTCGACTCCACGCTACAAAATCAGGATGGCCGATCATCAGACAAATCAAGTGTGAGAGAGTAGTAGGACGTGAGAACATACCACCTGAAGCAATGAAATCAGATATAAAAGTAACTGCAACCATGTTCCACGCTCTGTTCAGTAAGATTTGTGAGGAGGAACACGTTCTACAGACAGACTAGGAAGAAGGATAACTTGTGGTGCCGTTGGACCCTAACTACACAATTCTCAAAGTTCAACATGGGATAGTTGGGGAAATAGATATTAAACATTTCACGCGGAGTAAAACCCAAGGATGAAGAAGGCGGGAACGATGAATTGAATTAATTCGAATTGGTCGAACGGCATGACTTGGCCTTGCAGGCGTGGTCGCTGTTAAATGTTACCTTGAGTCTTTTACTCATATTAAAATATATTGTCCTGTCTCCAATCTGAATGTTTTCTCTATCATACAATGGTAATTGTTACGATACGATGGGTCAGTGTAGACAATGATGTAACTTCCACGTAAGATCTTATAGACTAGGCAGTTAAATCATGGCAAATCTACAATTTCAGGATTACGTCTATTATTAGAACAGTGCTAATATCATAATAGACCATAATTCTACAACCTCACCAACATGCCGAAGAAAGGATATCTGAGCGAATGTGAGAATTTCAGAAGCATCGCACGACTATTAGTACCAGGAGACGTTTTCAACAGTGTTGCCGAACCGGATCAAAGATTTAGTAGACGCCCAGCTTCGAGATAAACAGACTGGATTCCATAACGAATGATCGTGTACCGATCAAATTCTGATACTATGGATCATTATTCAACTCCTAATTGGATGGAACTCGTCACTATACATCAACTTCCTCAACACTACGGAGTGAATAGCTGTGATCATCAACACTATGCAGAACTCATACCACATCTTCTGCCCGAGCATCAGAGTAGGCAAATCTTGGGGATGTGAGAATTCCCCACTTCTATTTTTACTTACCAAATGATCCGTTATTTCATTATAACTGCTTTCACTGGTTGATAAAGTTGTATTTGAAGCGTTCTTAAGGCCCACTGGCGAATACTTGACATGCTATAATTGAAGATTTATACTCTCTAACAAGCAAATTAGAACATCCAAAGAATGGAGTTAGTGACCAGTAATACTTGGAATAGAAACTTCACTAGGTCTAAACCGATCAACATCGAGGTCTACAGGACAAGCTGTGAGCCATATGTGGAGAAATTAAAACACTTCACTTCTCCCTGAAGTTTGTGCTGATGATGTCGTTCAGAAGAACGATGAAAGCACCACGACCAAACCATCCAGCTCAGAAAACAAAACTCCATCCAAGACGTATTAGTTTATTTTATTACTAGAATAAACACTTCCCTTGTAATTTCTAGTTGGTTGTTAGCAGTTAAAAATAGGGATAATATGCGATAATTAGAGCCACCTAATTTTATACGATCAGAATCATAGTTTATTATCACTAGTAGTGTAATGAACAGTAGTTGTGTTTGATGTGTTTACTAGGAATCTTGAGAAGTCCGTTTTAAGTTAAATAAAATTCCATCAACACAACTGAACGTGATCTACTCAGACTTGTAGTGAGCGCCCCAGCCCATTTTTCGTTATACCTTCGACTGCATTTATCAATACACATGTACGTTCCATAGAATAATTATTCGAAAAGGGTGAAGTCACCTTCCCGAGAACGTTCAAGATAACTTGCTACTGTTTTCTAATTCTTCCTTGAACAAACATGTCCACTCGTATACATATGGAGTGAGATTGGTTCCTAATCACACAATTCTCGAAGCTGAACATATAATTACTGAGAAGATTGACATCCAACGTACAATAGCTGGAGGAGGTCGGTAATGTTGAACGCTGGAAGATCCAATGCAGATGGCAAGGCCAGGCTATGTAGGCATGGTCATTCTGTGTAACCTATTGTATTTCGCATTAAATATATTTTCTAGCGAGCCATAATGTGTTGTTCAACAATATTAGACGTTATGCAGCTGTCTCTTACAATTCGACGAGTCAGAACAGACAATGATGCAACTTCCGCGTAATATCTAATAGATTCTTATAACAAACTTTGGGCTTACGTCTATTATTATATTAGTACTAATATCGAAGTAGACCATAATTCTACATACATCCACACACAAGTATCACTAACAAGTGTCATTATTCGTATGCTCTTTGTTACCAATGCCTTGTAATTTAATATTCAGACATGAATTTGTTTTTTTTTTAATAAATTTCGCCGACTACAAGATATAACACGAAACGTTATTAAACGTCGTCAAGTGATAGTAGTGCGATATATAACATATCTCTCACGCACCAATCCATTTGTTTTCCGAATTTACATTACTCAACTTGAGTAGTGACGTTAAGCGCGAATAACACTACAACGGACGCCCCCTTCACCTACATGAACATCAATTAGCAGTCATGATATTTCCTCACTTATATCAATACACGTAGATAACTGCAACACTCATCTGATTGGAAAATTGTGGAAATCTCGGATAGAGGAAATTCCAAAAACACCAGAGTATTTTTAGAAGTCTGGCACTCGAGTCAATTAGCGATCAACAAGCACAGTGAAGTCGACCCAATTTATCAACTAATCAGTAAACTTAGGCACAATCATAGGAATAAAAATCAAACCAATGAGATACACAACCAAGACAAATTTAAGGTCAACAAGAACCAATCAACATCGAGGTCTACAGGACAAGCTGTGAAACGCATATGGAGAAATTCGAACGTTTTACTTCCATCTGAAGTTTGTGCTGATGTCGTTCAGAAGAACAATGAAAGCTCCACGGCCAAACCATCCAGCTCAGAGAACAAAACTTCATCAAAATCATGCACCTTAGCTACAAATCTCAAAGTCTCTATGTATTATGTAACGAAATCGAAAACATACACTTATAACCCGAATAACAACTTAACGGATAGAAATTCCATACATATGTAATAAAAAATAATGATTTGCTATCAAGATACAAAAGCGTGATACAGTCGGTTAGATACCTTGAATGACATGGCTCAAAATCGTTTGCAGTGAAGCAGATGCATCCATTCTTTGTGTTCTCCAAAATTTCAATCTTCTGAATTCTTCATATCCCTTTCTTTACTCTTTCCAAATTTATTTCTCTGGATTATACTCCTTGAATAACATCTTCAAACCCTAATGTTTCCGATTACTGCTTATGCTTTTACAACCTCTACTACTACTACTACAACTACTACAGGATTTGAACCGCCACTGTATCTCTGTGTTAATGTGGTATGACAACTCGAACTGATGTACGTACGTACGGAGTTCTACGTTGTTGACTGACTGACTGAATTGGAACAAATACTTATCTATTAGTTACATAATAATTGTCAACAAATTGAAAGAACAATAAGCATTCACAAAAAGTGATATAATATATATATATATATATATATATATATATATATATATATATATATATATATATTTCTTATCCTAGACAAAAGAATTCAAGGAATATAACGGAAACACATAAAATAGAAATAAATAAAGCAGTTAAATTTTATCATAATGCAAAAAATACATCAACTATAAACATTTTACATTCTCTACACAATCAATGTGCACAGGCCTGCACACATAACAGAGTAATAACCTAACCAACAAAAAAAGAGAAAGGAGCAAAAATACATAGTTTAAACGTTTTTGTAGACAACATTTGAAAAAAAGGATTTTCATAATGCTACGGTATTTAGAAATAAAAACGGTATGGAAATCAGTACATCAGAAGCTTCAGGCGTCATCAAGGTTGACAAGAGTAATACGTTGTTTATTTATTTGAATACATAAATATTGGATGGATTGTGGAAAGAGGTTTTTCGTCACCTTTACATCTTATAAACCTTTAATTAGTAATATTTAGCATAAAAACTGAGACATGTGCCCGACGGTTGTTGATACCTTGAAGTGGTGGTCGAGCTTGCCTATTATGATCAACCAATCGAGCTATAATGGCTGGAACAATAGTTTCTCAAGGTCCTACCATACCAGACAGGTCGGTTGAAGAGCAGTAAGACTAAAAGCAACAAACCCAAGGTCCGAAGTCGTACTGCTGACTGTACAGAGGTGTGAAGGCAGTAAGGTGTTTCCCCCAGACAACCAGCATAACAGCGGTGCTGCCTTCCCACAAAAAAGGGTGTGGTTAGAATAGGTCGACCCTAAAAATGCACACCTCACCTTATCCCATGGATTTCCGTCTCCGGTGGCAAGGTCTTAACAGGTACGGAGCTAACACAAAAATTGCCCATAAAAAGGTCGTGTGTGACCGACCTCAAGCAGTTGCTCCTTGGGCACTGCGGTCACGCTGTCAGGTCACTAAGACCACCTCTAATCCAATTTCCTTTTCAGGTAGCTCCAGAAGAACCTTTCCACGGTGTGGGCAGCCGGGAAATGATAACCGCCCTCATACTTCTAACAACACTCAAGACTGACTGGACATGTGCCTCGGTTCAAGTTGCCAACACCAAAACAATCAAGTGAAATGGTTTAGGAAAATCTAAATGCAGTACAGATAATAACAGTATTGGTTGTAATAAGAAAGACTAGGTATGGGCAAGATGATTCGAGAAAAGAGATGAATTAGTGGAATGAAAATAATTGATAAGATCATTTAGAGTCTTAAGGTTAAAGAGAAAACCAAGAGTGAACGCCTATCTACTATTGTTAACAGTTCTGAGCCATTTTATCAAATCTGTAACCATTGTTTGGGAAAAACGCACAGACAAATTAAGTAGTCTGCACCAATCTATATACTTAAGTTGAACTGACAATGGGTTCATGGATTAATTCCACATTTCGGTTTGGTCGCCCTTAGCCTTTTTCTAACCATTTATTTTTCAAGTGCTCACTACTTGATATGAAACGAAAACTAAGGGTCGTTTGGTGTTATGCAGTCAGTTTTGTTGGTCAGATAAAAACAAACACTTTAAGAAGAAAAGTACAATGATTATTTGGAAGAAATCAACTGTGGTATCGAACTCGATCGATTCCTTTGTAATCAATTTTGAGAAGAAATGTGATTGGACTTGACAATTGATGTAATAGAACTGAATAATATATGAAATCCATACAAACCATTATATAAAATTATATTAATGGTGTTGATAGATATTATTAACTTGTGGATATTCATACTTTCTTTCGGTATACGATTTTACTTACCTTACCAATGAATGATTTTTCATTGTTATATTTAGGAGTGCGATAATCGGAACCACTATATAATACTGTTTGAGCTACGTATAACACAAGCGAGATGTCTATCTACAAAGCAAATGAAGAGTACACAAAGTATCGTTTGATGTGTTTTATCACATAGTTGTGAGAATTGTCACTAAGATAAAAGACCAGAGCTAATTATCTTCAATAAGAAAAGCATTAGGCGTACGCACAGACGGAGAATTGGTTGGTGAGACTGAGAATGCTAATCTCAATTAGTGACTAGAATGGAAGTTATACATGTAGAACTACTGTTTAACTCAACGTGGAATGCTGGCTACCATAAGACCAAGTTAAGAGGAAGGTAATACACTAGGATACAACCACAGCCTTTGAATTCATTAAATTTTGGACTGACCTGTAAGAGGTGCAGATTTATTTTCTTTTGGCTCTGTGTACTAATAAAGATCAATGGTTAAAGACGTTAAATGATATTGCTCAAAAACAGTTCAGTTAGGCAGATGCATCCATTTTTTATCTTCCGATAGATTGTAAGTTTTAGAATCATTTCGTACTTTTCAAAACACGCTACATTCCTTACTATCGTTTAAACAGTTTACTATGGTATTTCGCCGTTCTCATAATTATAGACACTACAGCTAGTTCGCTATGCAATACATTAATATCATCTCATTGTCCATCTTATAATTTATTTATTGAACACAATTGTACGTACTCAGGGGTTTAAGCCACACCGTTTAATTTGAAGCTTGGTGGTACCACATGGCTTTCCAAACCAAAGTTTGGTTTCAGTCTGAGAATTAGTAGTTAAAAGTAGTGATTGGATGACCGCTGTGATGTAATGGAGAAGTTTACATCAGTGAACAATTGTACCAGTTTCAATGATATTTCGATTAAACGGATACATGGTAAATAGTTGAATATTTCGACTAGTGAAGATTTATATATATATATAAATAAAGTTACAGTACAAGTGAATTACTAAACTTACATGTAATCCTAAGGAATTTCAATATGGTTATTAACAGGTATATTGGAACACAGGGGGTTAATATCATTGCCAGATGTATTCAATACACATAAAGGATTATTAATTACACTTGCAGCGTCTGTATCTCGTTCAATACCTACATATTTAAGTTGTTCTGTAGGACCATAACGGTAGTCAAAGAATAACTCCTCACCGGGGAGAATTGCACGTTTTGCAAAAATACCAATTCGATGATCACCGTTCACCATGATAACCTATATAAAGTAAAGTATATGATAGTACAAGTTCAAAAAGATAAGTTAGGTGTCTTAAATTTCGAAAACAAGTAAATTAAAATCTGAAGCACTACTTTATGACAGGAACTTGAACGTAATGTTGACTACGTAAACAATCATAACATTTCATAAGTTATTTAGATAATTAATTTTAACATTTAGAAAACGTAGAAAGGATTGAAAAGATGACAAAACAACTTTCAAAACATGAAACATTAGTGAAGTTTTCCGGTAAAAAAAATGAAAATAATTGAACCCTCTACGTTAAGAACTGATTCTCTTTAATCAATTCGAATGTCTTCATTGATTATTTATGTGAAGAAAAGAAACAAAACTAATGACAAGTGTAAAACCAACTAAAAACAATAACCACATCAGGGTATGTAGACGGTTTGACATGAAGGAGAATATACCTGACTGTAGTTACTACCTTAAGGTGGTGGTTAGGATTGTCTATCGTGATGACTCAACTGAGCTATATTAGCTGGAACACATTCCTTTAGGTCCTATCATAACAGGCAGGTCCGATTGGAGAGTGGTGGGACTAAGAGTAGCAACTTCAAACCTGAAAGCGAAGTCGTACAGTTGACTGTAGAGGGATATGACAGAACTAAGGTTCTTCTCTCGAATAACCAGAATCTGCAGCGATGCTGCTTTCTCACAAAGGAAGGAGGGGGTTTAGAAAAGTCAGCCTCGAAAATGTCACACCTCACCTTACCTCGTGAATTTCCATAACCGGAGGTAAAGCCTTTCGAAGCGTGTAGCTAACACACCAAAAAATCTCCCATAGAGGCCGTAAGTGACCGGTATCAAACAGTTGTCACTTCGACTCTGCGGTCACGCTCTCACGTCACTAAGATCACCACTGATCCAGATTCTATATTCAGATCCCTCGAAAAGAAATATCGTACGACGGTATGGACGATCGGGAAGTGATAACCAACCTCATACCTCTAACAGCACCAGATATCATTTTATTATCGTTATCAATGACTTGATACAATATGGAATTGCCAGTGTCTGACGGAATCTCGTAACGAATTCAGAAGGCTTGGTTGGTTATTGCCAACGTGAGTCACTTGTGTTGTGGGCGACAAATCCATCTTTCAAACAAAGGTGAGTTTACTGCTCAGCAATTCGCTCTGTCCTATTTTATGGATGTGAAACATGGTCATTAAGAATAGAAGTTAATCGTACGCTACTAGAATTCGATCATAGGTGTCTATAAAGCATTGCTGGTGTATTTTGGGATTACGGAGAAAGTAATGGGTGGGTTAGGAATAGAGTACTAGGTAAAGATGGGGTATCGATTGATGAGGTGGTAAATCTTCAGCAACTGAGGTGATTGGGACATGTTGACTATCCCTAACTATCGTCTAGGTCGACGGGCGATGTGTAGGAGTAGGCTTCAAAGAAGGCTAGAGACGACCTAACCAACACGTGGCACCAGTTCATAAAGACACTGACGATTGGACTTATCCATGTTAATAGGTATATACTACCTGGTCGAGTGCGCGTTATTATTTTAACCAATTGTTATAGACTTTGAATGACGTCTCCAAATCGTCAGCAATGGCTCAGTTGCATCCATTCTTCGTCTTCCCTCAAATTTTGAGCTTTTGAATTCCTCGTCGTTTTATATTTTTATTTTGCAAATTTATACTTTATTTTCGAGTCATATCGTCGATGCCTAGTATTTTCTATTACCACTGATACTGTTACTACCTCCACTATTCTGGGATATAACGTGACAATATAATCTCTGTGCCATCAGGGTATTGTAACTTGAACTGATGTACACACGTATCACGTTCTACGTTGTGACAGATTAACTGAAAGAGAATAGGAGAAAATAATTAATGTTTATAGTGTGAAGTAGTCTTTTTTGAGCTGAATGGTTTAACTGAGAAGCTTTTAATGTTTTTCTGGACATCGTCTCTATCAGCAGTACTGTGATATGTGCTATGTGTACGGACAGGTATAAGTAGTATGCACCATAAATTCGAAAAGGATTCTTACTGACAGAAGAAGAATACGAAGAGAGAAAAACAATGCAGTTGCAGTAGCAACAGGAATAGAAGAACGACAGAGTTTGTGAGAGCCAATTCAATGAAGATGCACAGACAGTTCAATTTATTGTTTTCATATTTTAAAAATGTAGTGTGTGATTTCGCATAATAGAATAAGTAGGTTTACCCTACCCGAATATTCGTTCATTACATTACTACACATAATAAACAAAGAAAACAGACATAGGACTCCATACAATAAGAAAGCGGCAATTTACCTTGGCATGACAATTAGGATTAACTGAATGATTTGCAAATCGAATTTTATTGCCTTTACGCGTAGCATCCACAACAAAATCTCGATTAAGGTTGAACAGGAAACTGCTCATTGTTTTATCATAAATTTTACCTGAAAGTTTAATACGAATATATATACATATTCACGTTCTAACTTAAAAACTCTAATTCACCTAGATGACAACCATAAAAAATTCCAATCTTTTAAATCAGACCGCATCTTCTAAATTCTATTCTTGGAAGCTAGTGATTAATAGCCCACCTCTTTAGCTAACCTTTCATATTAGATTTCCCACAAAACGACAATCAGAAGAAATTAATAATGATAGTTTAGGAAACATTCATTTAAGTACTGGATATTCAATTACGGTAACCATTTTGGATACCTTCAAGATTTGATGAGCACAGGAAAAACAGAATTCAAAAAACATTTGATGAGATTTAGTGAACTGTGATAACTGACAAAGTCCAATGATATCGGTGGCTAGACATATGTCATTAATGAAACATGATGACATCATTTATTGACTATTGTTAAAAGTATGAGGTACTAGATTTCGACAGAGTGGCCAAAAGTAGTGAACGAATTTCCAAAACCATAATGAATTCGATCATATAAACAGTACAAAATCGCGTACTAGTGAATGCTAGTTTTTATTTAAGCACGTAAACATTGGTACAAGTGGGTACCAAACAGATATGCACCACACAAATCATTCGATTTTTGTGAGGGCTGGGATACTGCCCGGGCACCCAAAGTGAAGTAGGTAGTTTTTTTTAGGGAACCACACCTGGAGCTTTTGACCTAAAGGTCTGATCCGCAAGGCGGTGGAGCAACATAAGGACATGCAGTCTAATGGTAGCCGGTGACAAACGATTGGTTTATACGCCATTTGTTCCTTCACCACTGGTTTGGAATCAGGGTTTCCCAACTCCCCTTGGTGAACTCCGTGTCCACCAACCCGGTTAAAAAGCTGCATAAATCAGCGATTTGAGGTCCTCCTTAATTTCTAATAATTTTTTCTGCTATTGTCATAATTAATGACAAAACGGCCTGTAAACTGAACTAAAACCATTAAAATTTGCTTAACTTAAGATTTACAATCTAGAAATTAAACAGATAGATTACAATGAGCAAGTAAAATTGAGCCTATTTACCTCGTCGATCTGCTTCATCTTGACTAATTATCTCGCCACAATATTCGTATATGAAATCATTTTTCTCCGCAGCTTCTTTAATAAATATACCCCAACTAGAACAATAAAAAAAATAAAAACAGGTATTTTCAAAGATGGTTGTAAGCAACCATCATCATGCATATAGAAAAAACGCATAAAGCACTAGAAAAAACACACACTGAACTTACCCAGCCACATCAGAAGGTGCCATTAAAAGATGTTTACGCCAACCTCTTTGAATGGCAACATTTCGACAAGTACCAGTAACAGGAGGTAAAGTAGTTTGAAGTAGTGAAAGTAAATCCATAGAATTTCCAGAGGCAAAAGATCGAAAAGATGAATGTGCACCACAAGATAAACACAAATCCGGATCACATTCTCTGACAGCTAGAACACATGGACATAATTTTGTGTTACATTGACCTCGACAACGACATCCCAAAAATCTGAAGAGACAAGAACAGAAACTTTTTTCGACTATAAGTAAATTGATTTGATATATTTGATACAAAAGTGAATCGTTTTCTTTATATACAAAATTATGGTATACAATAAGTGTATAATTTGCAAAGATGGATGGTGGCTAAAAGTGGAATTAAGGCTATATCGAGGCACAGTATGATCAATTGCAGTCCTAAACATTAATGGGAGGATTCAAACAAACATTACCAAGTGAATAGTTGTAGAAGATTGCCAAAAAAATCTGTAACCAAGATTTTTCTTTATTACCAGAATTATGACGTATTTGTAAATTAATAGTGAAAATTGTTGTTCAACTTTAGTTAGCAGGATAGAGACTTGATTACATACGTGTTCCAGACAAGATCATGTTGGAGCGCGTTGACTGATCCATTTTAAACCAATCAGCGTTGGGGATGAACTTTGAGGACTAAAGTTCCTGTGTAAAATTTATATGTACATTGATATTTTCCTACTCTATTGACAACTTAACTTGACACTTTGGAGAGACTGTAATTTATGAATGAGCCAATCAGATATAACATGACAGGTCTTGGATTTTGGTGTGAAATTTATTCATCCATTTGGCCAAATAGCGTTTTGCCAATTAAGCTTATTGTTAGTTCGTGACGAAAATCCTAAATTTAATTTCAAACCTTAACCATCGACTATTTGGAGACTAAAGGCCGAATTAGTCAGTTACATGATCATAAAATTAATAACCATAAACTTGATCAAATCTACCTTAGAATGCAAAAACCACATTATGAGAGGACTAGTTTAGTGTAACAAATAAATCTGTATTACGAATCTTCTTAACTGACTGAAATAAGAAATTTTTAACTATATACCTATTTGGACAATCAGGAGGACATTGACAAAACTTTTCACAAAATGTTCCAGCTATTCGACAAGAACAGGAATCATCACATCGTTGACCAGGATGATCACATGGATGATAATGATGAGCGAAGCATCCACTTGCGACTACACCATTAGCATTACCATTTGTAGCATTTTGATGACATCCATTTGTTTGTGAATCTTCATCATCATCTATGGAAAAAGACGAAAATGTGTAAAACATGTAGAGATATATATACAAGGAAAACAGAAATTCCATTGAAATCATTTATTAGAAATAAATTAATTAGGTTGAAAGGGGTTCTGTGTAGATTGATTTAATTTGTCGCAGACTGGTCTTCGTTTTTGTACCATTAAAAATCAAGAAAAACTGGATAGCTATTCTGCACCATTCTAAACTCGTAAGTAATGCGACCGAACCTAAGGTGCTTAGTTCTCGTGGTGAACGCTCAACCATGGTTACGTAAGATCTATTTGTGATGTATACAACCAGATTATTTGTGATATCAAGTTGCGATAATTTAATCAATGTGAATAGTCGAACAAAACATACCCAAACGACGAGTTGGTGGTCCTAATAACATGCTCTTTTTTAGACGACGTTTCCTTGAACGTTTTCGTCTATATGATGGTAGTAAATTATAGCCCGATGATTCATTATTATTCACAGCTTCTTCGTTGAATTCACCATTATCTTGAACACTTCCACTGCATGATCCAGATCCAGCACAATCTCCACCATCATTTAATGATGCGGTACTAGTTGAACGTCTACCCCATTCAATACCGGTTCCAGGAACACGTAGTTGACTTAATTGTCCAGAATCGGGAAGTAGAAGAGTTGAATGGTTCTGTGTATTTGCATAGCTAAGCACCTAAATAACAAACAAATGAATAATACTTAAGTAATTCAATCTTTCGTTTAATTATTTCCACGTTATCACTTTCCAACTAACCTAACTGGATACAGTATAAAACGCTAACCAATAAAGATCAATTAGGTGGTGGTCACAATAGATCATTTGACTATTGCTATAGTCAGTTATTAAATTCTTTCAGTCAGTCAGTCAGCTACAACGTAGGACCAGGCACATATGTGCATCGGTCCAGGTTGCCATACCGCATCAGCACAAGATGAACACCGGATTCATAGCAGTGGTTATGTCAAAGGTGGTAATATATAAGAGAAAGATTGTATATAGATATATAGTACAAGAAGAAAGAATTGGTTCGTAGAAAGAAAGATATGAAGCGACTTTAATCTCTTAGTTTAAAGGAAGACAGGGAGTGTATACACCGACGCCATTGTGATCGATTCTGAGCCATGTCACCAAGAGTCTCCAACTATTGGTTACGATAGTCACGCGGACCCCAACCAAGTAGTCTGCATCTACCAACATGGCTCAGACTAGAAGTTAGTGACTTCAAGTACTGATGCCACGTTTTGGTTTGGCCGCCCATAACTTTCTTCCAACAATCTCCAATACCGGATAGCATTGCATGTCGTGGTAATCGGTATTCAGGCATACGTAACACGTGGCCCAACCATCTCAGTCGATGAAGATTCACAACCTCATCGACTGATTTACCATCCTTCCCTAATACCCTGCGTCTAACCTCACTATTACTTACCCGGTGATCCCAGCAGATGCCAGCAATATTTCTAAGGCATCTGTGGTCAAATACTAGTAGCTTACGAGTGTCTTCTACTCTTAATGGCCATGTTTCGCTGCCGTAAAGTAAAACAGAACGGACTGCCGCGCAGTATACTCGTCCTTTTATTGATAGATGGACATCTCGCCTTCGCCACAGGTGACGTAAGTTGGCAAAAGCCAAACGAGCTTTTCGAATCCGTGCTGAGATTTCGTCCGATACCAGCCCATTAGGGCTGATCAGACTTCCAAGTGAAGTTGTCGACGCGTTCGACTACTTCACTCCCTATCCTTAGTTCTTTAGAGAGCTAATGTTAAAAATTAAGATTTCTTACTAAAAATTAGTTTTCTATTTGAAATTTAATAGAGTAAAACAACAAAATGAATTTATGAATTGTTGTTAGGTGCTGACAGACTAATCCTTTCGATTACTGCCTATACTTTTACTACCTTTACCACTATAGGATTTGAATCGACAATTGTATCACTGTGTAAATATAATACGGTGACTTGAACTGATGTACGTACAAACGAAGTTCTACGTTGTTGCTGACTGACTGATCATCTAATTAAGAAAATATACTGAAAGATAAAAGAGTAATGCGTAATCATGATCAATGATTGTGAATAGATGAAACGATGAAAGTTACCAATGATATGGGAAAGATAAAGTGAGCGATGACATGAGAACAATCAATGACTGGAAATGAAATAAGTCAAGTTGAGTATTATTGTACTATGTTCAAAGAATTTATACAGATTTTAAGAACTGGATAAGTGATAAATTTCATCTTGAACGAATAGGCATATTTAGTTGACCTATTTATTGAGAACAAATCTAAAGTTATTTAGATTTCTATAGTATAATGTACCTAGCATATTAGTACTACAGTTAAATCAATAAGACACAAACAACTACATGTATCCAGTTTACAGCCACATAGATTTTGATGTTAGCGTTAGTAACATTGAATCTAGTTGGTCAGATTGAATTGGAGAGAATATTTGGTTTAGATCTGACTCATTTATTCTCATCTTGGTAATTTTATCTCACTGTACTAATGCATTTTGGGAAGTTGGGCCAACGTACATTTATCCTAGGCTTTATGTTGATTATGAATGCTTGATTCACAGCTTTAAAGTTGGATTTGGAAGTCAATAAACAAATTGTCTCATTCATTACAATATTACGTATACGACATTTATCCTGACTTAAATATGTAACAATGATACGTATTTAAAGATCGAAAGAGTAAAATAGATGGATAGTTTTTTTCCAGCCTCAATCATGAATATGAATTTTAGCATTTCTTTCATTTCTATTCGGAAAACTGAATATTCGACCAAGTCATTTAAATACTTCGTCAACTATTTGCTTCTAGCTTTTTCATAACAGCTACCACTGTTTAGTGTACTTGAGCTACTGACAAGTGTTTCCATTTATGTAATCCGACAGCTTCAGTGATTATTTATATCTTGCCATATTTAAATGGTCCCAACAATATTCAAATAATCATTATGATTAAACAGAAGGGAAACTTAAACTGTCATTATTATACTGCCCCCAAATGCCCTGGTATGGCTGAGAGTGGAGTGGGTTCGCCCTCCCTCCCGAAATGCTCTCACACGGCTACGCGTATACAGCCTTTTCCAGGGAAGTTCTACTCACTGCCTTCTCGTGGCACGGTGTTGTTTACGAAAATGGGAGGACCAAAAGCGAATGTCCGGAGCTTTACTCGGATCCTAAACTAATGGTGCACATGGGCTCCAGCATCCTGCGGGAACAAATGGAGTATGAACCAGTTTTCGGCCACCGGCTACCATAGGACTGCATCTCCTCATGATGCCCCACTACCTTGTGGATCAGACCTTTAGGTCAAAGGCTCGGGATTTGGTCCCCTAAGAAAACCACCTGCTTCGGTTTGGGCACCCGGGCAGTATCACAGCCCACACACACAAATATGGTGCGGTGCATATATATTTGGTGCCCTCTTGTACCGATATTTATGTGTTGAAATAATAATAATAAATCATTATTATACTTACCTCTGAACACTTTTTAGTTCCAATAAGATTAGATAATGTACAACACCAATTGTATAAATGATATGAAGAATAACCGTATGGTATATACATTGGAGCTAAAACTTGATAAAGGCTTATTTCAACCGGGTTCCAATCACAGTCTCTCTCATTTATTCGATTATTATGATGATGATTGTTTTGCTTATCAGTGAATTGACGAACACACCATACACCACAATATGGAGCATCTGATTCTGTAAATAGATTTTTTTTTTAAAACAAACAGTAATTTAATTTATCTGGTGTTCAAGTGAATGTTTTTAACTTTGAATCGAATTATTTACATCACGGCTAGTGATAATAACTAGCTCAATATAGCTGAAACGAAGTAGATAGAGAGGAGGCAGAATTAAACTTAGAACTCCAAAATTTGGCAAAACTCGGCTGAAACATCATTTTTTTCTTTTTTTTTGAAATTCTCAAACAACTGTGCTTAATGAATTTGAACCTAACATTGAGAAATTTGCATCTCTACTAGTTGATGCTTGAACACACTGCTGGGGAGATTAGATCCCTAGAACTCACTTAGTAAATAACATATTTTTGTAATTTTATTTAAAATTTTTGAATTGATTGTTTTCGCGCTGAAAGCGCTCATTTTCATCTTCATGTCGTATTCCCACTTAAGAGAATCTTAAACGCTATTGGTTTGTCGTATCTTTTAGTATGCTATTTTGTAACGCTTCCCAAGGACAATTTTATGCTGTATAAATACGTTTGATTTGTACCTGTTGTTATTGGTCGTGTTTCTGGTTGCTTGCAGAATATAATTCCCCATTTCGAACTCGAACTTCTCTTTCTAGCTAGAGGGACTGGGACGCGTCAGAATAGATAGCTTATTAGTCATTGATCACCAAGTCTTTGTTCCGTTCGCAGACCAGGTGAATTCGTAAGTGCTTCGAACATAGCGCACACGCAACAAATTTTATGAATATGAATATGCAAGTCTTGTTAGATTAAACAAAGAAATAAACATGTGAAATATATTTTTTAGAGGGATCATCAGATATATTTATTACCTTACTGTAAGCTTTTATGTAATTCATTAATTTGTGCTATACCTTTTTATTCGGTTCAATCAGTTACTTACTCATATAGCATATAAGTAAATTGGTTCAAATTGCCACACTTAATCAGTATAGTGAGATGAAATTACTGAGACAAATACCAGAGTAGTAGAAGTGTTAACAATATCAGCGGTAACAGGAAAGACTATACATAGACAATATAATTCTAGAAGATATAACGAATTCACGGAATTATTTAAAGTCTCACAATATAAGACAGGACGAAGAATGGATGTAAAGCGAGAGAAAGCAGCTTGTATTCAACTTCGACCTCAGCCAACATTGAACATCGAGGTAGGCTATAGTTAGGCAAACATAACACATTTCCAACCGTCCAAGTTGACAAATACTCATTACTACATCAACTGATTTACCATATTTGTATAGTACGTATCTAAACTCAACAATGCTTACTCAGTCATCCTACGATATATAAGCAATTCTTCGATCATACCTAAAGACAAGAATCTGTAGCCTACACATCTCTTCTATTCTTACAAACTATGTTTTATTACTATGTAGTGATAAAAGTGGGCTGTTGCTCACCGTACTCGCCCCTACATTGGTAAAGTGATTCGGCAAAATTTAAGAGCTTTCTGAATACGTACCGAGATTTCCACACATACCAGTTGGCATCAGTGATGCGACGGCTTACGACTCTACTCACCTGCACAAACTAACGTAACTAAAGTGAGGTTTGATTTACTGACCTACCAATCAAAAATGATCAGTTGAAAGAATCTTATGATTAACTAACCCACATTAGTTGATGCAACAAATGGCCAACGATGACTCCACATTGATTGAGTAGACTTATAAGGATGTAAAGCACAATCATATTTGAAACACCGACGACAAAATAACGTTCTGAATGAATGTAAAGCTTCAGCTCTTGTAGGAATTTGATGTCGACCACTTTTCACTGCATTCAGTACTTCAATCGGACTGTCTAAATTTGGACAACATGTCAACGCTTCTTCGTTCAGCTAAAATAAATAATATTGTTAAGTGATAAAGCTGGAAATTCAGTTAGGTGAAGAATTATGCTCTACAAGTACTTCATTTTAAGAACAGAATATATAGATGTTGACGTCAATTAGTTGAGTGATTTATTTATCATATTATAACCGATTAATTAATCCTAGGAATGACGACATCTCACTACAAGGTTGACAGATTGTGAAGTTCAGGTGTTTTAATCGCTGAACTACGGAAACCAATGAACAGCAATGATATTACAACTTGAACATGGGAAAATTGGTAGGCAGGGTAAGATTTGAACGAGTAACTCATTTTGTGAGCACTGAAAACAATGAGCCGCAGGTTTATGTTAATAATCATGATGATCCACTATAGTACTACATATCCATGACCAAAAGTAGTTTTAAAAACAATTCTTGGTAAATATAATGAATAAACACCAAAAAGTAAATAATAACAACAATTTGATAAATATCACCTACTTGTGAATTACTTGAACGTTCTTTCAATTCCATATATCGAAGCTGAAGTTTACTAGAATCATCTGATGAACCGAATGTTCCAGCTATGGCCTATAATACAAGAAAGAAATTAAAGTAGAAGATATATGATAATAAGGGAATACAGAAGAGATTGATTCGACTTAAAAGAAAATAAATGACACATTTATTAGATACTATGGATGAATCATAGGAAAAAGTGGAACTTCTAAAACTAATCTACGGGGAATTATGACGTATATTTGTTCACTGTGTATTTTTATGAAATAAGCAGCTTAGGATATTCGTACATCGTCGTGATTGTAAATACTCATTGATAAATTATCACTAATTAATTATGCGCCTATTATTTAGCTTCTACTACATATAACTTCATTCTGTGGATACTGGAGATTACTTATTGGTAGTATGTTGTGATTATGCAATTGATGTACAACATCCTGTGAGTTTTGGAGTCATGATGCTAGAGAATAATGTAGACTAATTATTCAAACCCATTCGATCGGCTGTTTATGTTTTGATTGGGCATAAGGAACAGAAGGGGCAGAGTAGATTAATGGATATTGGGATATTCAGCCGTTATTGGTTATTTGCATTATTGATCAAAAGCAAGATTATACGTCTGATTGAAGCAGAATAAACTAATCATTAATGGATTCGATAATTCAGTGATCCTATTAAATGGGGAATATAAAAGTTTAGAATGATAACAAGATTATCATCTGTTGTAAAAGACAAGTAACACAAGAACACCATTGAAATAACTGATGCATAGATCCATAATGAGTGATTTCTAATAAAAATAAAATTGTACATTAGGTTGTTCTAAGTGAAATGTAGCTATTCAACTGGAAGGATAAAAAAAAAGTATTTAATTTATGTCATATACAGAAAAATAATACTGAAAACTAGCAAAAAAAAACTTATTTATCTTCAGCTTACATCAATTACCTTGGTTTAAATCATAGCTACTTCTAACAGACTATTTATATTGTTGCAAACAATAAGCGAACTTAAAATTATGTAAAGAACAACTATATTACAACAAACAGTGGTCCCCAAATGCCCTGGTACGGTCGAGTGGGGAGGGTCCGCTCTCCCTCTCCAAATGCTTTCGCATAGCGACGCGTATATAGCCTCTGACAGGGAAGTCCTACTCACTGACCTCTAGTAGCGGGGGTGTTGTTTACGAAATTGAGAGGACCAAAAGCGAATGTCCGGTGCTTTGACCGGGTTGGTGGATATGGAGAGTTCACCTACGGGAGTTGGGAAACCCTGATTCCAAACCAATGGTGTACATGAGCTCCAGGATCCTGAAGGGACAAAATGGCGTATGAACCAATCGTTGGTCACCGGCTACCATGGGACCGCATCTCCTTACGTTGCTCCATTGCCTTGTGGATCTGATCTTCAGGTCGAAGGCTCCGGGTGTGACCCCTAAGAAAACCACTTGCTTCGGTTTGGGTACCCGGGCAGTATCACAGCCCTCACACAAATCAAATGAGATTTGTGTGGAGCATATGTATTTGGTGCCCCTTTGTACCAATATCTATTTGTTAAAATAAAATAAATAAAGTGGCTAGAAAGAACTCAGCATGAAGAATATTAACCTCGGATTCGAAATAGAACTGCGGATATATAGACGACAGTAATTCCCAGATATCAGCTATGGACATATCCAGTATATTGCATCTCGACGTGATAGATGAAAAACGCAAATATAGTAAAAGTTTGAACTTTGAGTGGAATTTGTAGTGAGAACTAAACACTTATAGGCAGAACTCATTCACTAAATGAACAGAGAAATGATCGAAGATGTGAGTACAAAACACTTAGTGAATAATGAAAACGTTGCAGTTAACTTTAGCTACCCTAATGGTATAGGAAACAAACTGTCTAGAATCAGACTTTTTTTAAAGTTTAACTCACAGAGAATACTCCATCTGGAATCCCAGTGGTATTGAGACGCTTAGGGTCTGGAGAATTTGAATCACGATCACTATGATGTGAATCAACGGAATTTCTTATCTTCGGAGATTGTTGTGTGGTAGCGATCAGTTCACATTTGATTTCCTCATTATTGTCTTCAATTTTCAGCTTATTATGGAGACTAACCAGTGTTTTATCATTGAATTCGGGAAGATTAACGCTGATATTAGGTGGTATTATACTATTGCTTATTGTTACCTGGAAAAAGTATAGTGTCATTTGATTATTCCATCCATAAATCAAATTCGTCAAACTAAGTTCGCATTTGATAATGAGAAATTTATTACAATTCAAGCATGTGACATAATCAAATAAGAACATAAACACAGCAAAAAGTGTACCAACACTAATATTAGTAATCTAAGAGACAAAAAAAGGTATTAGCAGCCAGATACAAATATAACTTGAACGAAATCTAAACATAAACAAACCGCTTTACAAAAAACTGAAATAAAATCAAAGAACGAAAGATTGATAATCATAAATGATTTGAGATTTACGGAAGAATACACAATGAACATAAACACGAGTCGTTGAAACCGATTTCAGACTATATCATCCATAAAATCTACAACTGAAGATTACGACTACCAAGTGTATAATGACCAGCAATTATGTGCGCATACTAACATGGATCAGATTATCACCAGGATCAATAGGTATTCAATGTAAAAATGAAGGATTAGTTGTACAACAACAATTTTATTTAAGAAATCAGTCAGCCAGCTACAGACTAGGACCAGGCACATATATGCATCGGTCCAAGTTGCCACACCTAATTAGCACAACAAAATGAACATTAAATCCATAGTTGTTGCTTCAATGGTAGTAATATATAAAAGAAAGATTGCATATTAGAATATAATACAGAAAGAGAGAATTAGGTCGTAGAAAGAGAGGTATAAAGTAATTTTAATTTCACGGCTTAAAGTATAACAAATTGTACACACCTACACCATTGTGATCAATCCTGAGCCAGGTCATCAAGAGTCTCTGACGATTGGTTACGATAGTCGCGAGGACCCCAATCAAGCAGTCTGCATCTACCAACATGGCTCAGACCAGAAGTTAGTGACTTCAAGGACTGATGCCACGTTTCAGTTTGCAACAATCGTTTATCCAGAATTAAATTAAGACTGTAGCTGTGAAACAACTGTTGTTTTAAAGTGATTACTTATCAATTTATTTCCAGTGGCAAAGTAAGATAAGAAATACACTGCAATTCTTAACACTAATCGTTCAGTGCTTGTATAAAAAAAGACTAACATGTGTGACGAATGCATTGGAAATTTACACTCAGCTGTGCAACTCATTTTGGAAGTGAAAATTTTCGTATTCGGCTTTGAATCACATTGCTTGTGTATGAGGAGCTAGCAATAATATCCAATTGCCAAGATCAAAATAACTGGAGCAATTCTTGAGTATAAGGTCGACTGTAGTTGAAAGCTGATTGCTTTAATGGTTAAGCTACCGCTGGACATACAGATCAGTTCGTCTTCTGCGAAATTTACGGGAGCTATTGACAGTTTAATACAAGGGAAAGTAAACAATCGAACTTACTTCAACATCTTTAATTTCGATAAATCCTGAACGACGGGTGAAACGACCTTTTTTTGTAGTTGAAACTTCGTCACTATCTTCTTCATCTGGTTTCGATCTTTTCAAGACACGTTCATTTGATTTACAATTAGAATCAACTAGACCAGTTTCGTCAACAATACCAATTACTGATGATGATATTGATGATGCATCGATTTCTTGTGATGAGGAATCAACTGTAATTGGATTTTGTGGTAAATCTATGGGTCGGTGTTCACCTTTTTGATTTGTATATGGTATTAATCCACATTGTGCGATAATATCTGGCCATGCTTTTGCAACTGCATTAACCAATTGTACCAGAAGTGACTCTTCAAATTCAAATGGAAAATTACCATGTAAATGACCATCATAATTGTTCAGAAGTTCTTCTAAAAAATTCACATCTTCCTGAGCTTGATCATCACCCATATATGGTAAGTTAGCTAATTCTGTTTCATCTTCAACAGAGAAATTATGTTGAACAGGAGCCCACATACAAACGGAAGGCACAGGATCAACCTATAAAAGTGGAAGAGTGGAAAGAGAATGACAACAAACACAGCAATTAAGTCAACATTTTTATGTATAGGTGAAAAACTGAAAAGAGAATTCGACACATACTGATCGTATTGAATTTACTCACCTGGGGCATCATTGTAATAGCAACACGATAAGATACACCACCGATTCGAGCCTCAAATTTGCCGAATTGACTATAGACATTAGGAATTTCTACCGGTTCAGCTAATAAAGGTGGATCGGCAGAATTGGAATTAGGCCACATTTCATCACAGGTGATAGATCGAGCTGCGAGATTAGCAGCATGAGCAGAATTCAGTTGCTCGCTTAACAAACGTCGGTTCTTAGACATCAATTCAAATACATGATTCCACTTGGATGTTAAATTAGCACACCGAATACGATTGTAGACCTCGCGGATCATTGTTTGTAAACGACGACGACGTTCACATGGATTGTAGTGCGGTCTATTTGAACTAGTTGGTCTTCGTCTCAGTGATTTCACACGGGATCTGCGAGACTCGCATACAGGAACTATTTCATTTGGGCTGGATTTATTATTTTTACAATCACGATTTACATATGAAGATCGACGAACCATCTGTAAAGAAAACAAGTTTATCAACTGCCGTACATACAATCATACGAATGACTTGATTTAAGGTACAGAAATATAAACATCTACACTCTGGCAAAAAAAGACGATAGAGAACTAACTGAAGAGAATACATAATGATAGGTTTCTCCACTTATTATATTTAACGTTTTCTGATCATCGAGATCCACATTCCACTAGTTGATGAACTTTGATCAACAACGAAAACTAGTTCCAATGTGAAAACATTACAGCTTATCTTCAGAAATACAACTCAACATTTACTCACATATTTGGGAGCATAGTATCCTCAAAGTTCGACCAATACAATTTAGTAACACACATATTAGATGCAAAAACTGCAACGGCTAGGAAAAATGGGCTGAGATCCATGAATAAAAGCGTCTAAACCTCGTAAGCATAATTGATTATTAATACCCATCGATCATATCCCAAATACCAATGCTGTAATATCCACAACTGCAAGTTGTAAATGTAACTTTCGTTGAGTCCAAATGCAAACAGTAAGACCAACTTATAGCACTCAAACTCAAACTATTAGGCTTAATGTTTGATTTCAGCCTCAGCTACTTAACACTGAACATACAGTAGTATCACTAGCCTCTTGTACCAATCAACTGTGCGATTTCATGCCACTTTCGAATTACATTAGAAAACAAAAAGTTCCTGGCGAATAATGAAGTATGACAAACTTTCATAATGAATATTCTCTTAACAATGGTAAAATGTAAGCGCATCCCAATAGATGGTAACAGTAAAATGTAAATTTAGGGTTTAAACATGGAAAAAGACACTTTCTCAAACCAAATACATATATTTTCCATTACAAATGATCGCTGTTTACATAGCTTCTCTTATTTGTGTGAAAGAAAATATTTAAAAGTAAAGTTTATTTTTAATGAATATACAGTAATGAAGTCAGTAGTAAGTGGAGCTCAATCTGTTCCATTTTACTTAGTTCGTACGACGTCGTTTGTTACGAATTTGTCTTCCATCCTAAAAAGGATTAACATAAATGTAATTGGCAATAAATTATGATAGATATTTGTCAAGAAAACGTCTCTAAATGATTTGGTACTGCCGAAAGAGTATAGTCTGATCTCTTCTACTGAAATGCTTTCATCTAGACACACACAACCAGTTCCAGAAAAATCTTACTACTCTCACGTGAAGATTTAATAAAAGTGGGGCAAGGGGGGACTTTCGACGTTTAATCCGAGTTGGTGGATATGTACAGTCTGGAAACCTTGGTCGCAATTCAATGATATATATGGATTGTAATGTCTCAAGGGAATCATTGGTCATCGGCTGCTACGGGATATCATACATTAATGATGCTTTACAACTTTGAGGATTAAATGATTACATAAGGATTATGAGGGTCCCCAATATAACCATTTGTTCTCTTTTGAATGTCTGGGAAATATTACAGCGCTCAGGTAATAAATGGTAGTTATGAGTGAAGATAATCGAACTATTATACTTCCAGTAAAAATAACTTGGTATTTATTTTTATCTCAAAGTTAACATTAAAGTCGAATTAAGAAATTAAATAACCAGATCTTAGCATTTATAAATTTCTCTTTACACGTAAGTTATTGTCTCCAACCACCACATTAATGATCAAAATGCGAAAGTATTATTGTCCTCATGAATTACTAGCAGGTAAGTAAAATAGTGGTTATTATCAATGTATATTGGCCACACCATCCTGAATGAATTTCAACTACGGCAGTTAATTTACCCACTTATATATACTTATCATTTTAGGTAATTCTGACTAAAATTACTACAATCTCCACAAACCCCCATTCTGATGACAATCATCATGTGCTCACTAGTGACTGGCTTCAAGATAGATTTCCTGGAGTTCTAGTGAGAAGCCGTGACCAGTAGAGTTCGATTCGTGTCAGGTATCTACCTGAGAGAATGAATGAACGGTTACGCAGCCGTTCATGGATCGATGGAAGTTAGACATTAACACTGTTGGATGCCGGCTCATTGGCTCAAAGGTTAAGCGTTTGCGTGAGAACAAAGGTCCTGGGTTCGAATCCCACATGCGGGACCGTGGATGCGCACTGCTGAGACCCATACCATAGCAAAACGGCCGTCCAGTGCTTCCAGGTTTTCAACGGTGGTTTATTATTGATCCATTTATGATCCCAATCAAAATTCTGACTAAAACAATTCACATGTTGTTTACATCTAAACTTTTTTCAGCCTCCTTTTTATTCCTCACAATAGTTAATATTAATAATTCAAGCGTGTAGCTTATAACTATTTCTTGGGTGAACACTCATGATCGATGTGATTTGGAATTGTAGATGGATAGCACAGACAGAAAAAAGAGATTATTATATTTAAAGTTATCATCGTTATGAGTCAGTAATGAGTTAACGTTATCAGCCTGGCTCTTTTAGTAAAGATAATATTATCAGATTACTACCAATTTTTAAAATTGGTTTAGAAATGAAATGCTTACTTTTGAAACGGCAAAAATTGCATAAAACTTCCTAGTATTTAATTACTCATTGACTTACCTATCGAATTTCCAGATATTTCGCAAGGATGATGATATAATATATTCATCAAGTAAGGGTCTATGGACCAAGTGTTTTAGGTTACACTGGTAATACTACTCGGCTGCCTAAACCAAAGGTGCGGTGGTGACCCAATGACTAAGGTGTTTAACTTTCAGACAGTAAATCACAGGTTCAAAACTCGCTTTAGCTGCCTTGGTCTAAGTATCCACGTAGTATTACTAGCCCATAAAGTATGATTTAAAGCCCAATACGCAAATCAGTACCTGTTGAACTACAAAATATTCAAAGTAGATGAGGTGGGATTCAAACCTGTGATCTACTGGCTGAAAGTTGTACTTTGACTGTTGAGCCACAGTCAGTTAGTCAGTCAGCTACAACGTAGGACCAGGCACAAATATGCATCGGTCCGAGTTGTCATACCGCATTAGCACAGCACGATGAACTCCGAATTCATAGGAGTAGTTAAGTCAATGGTGGCAATACATAAAAGAAAGATTGCATATAAGGATATAGTACAGGAAGAAAAATTTAGTACGTAGAAAGAAAGGTATAAAGTAATTTTAATTTCACGGTTTAAAGGAAGACAAAGAGTGTATACACCTACACCATTGTGATCGATTCTGAGACATGTCATCCACAGTCTCCAACCATTGGTTACGATAGTCAAGCGGACCTCAACCAAGTAGTCTGCATCTACCAACATGGCTCAGACCAGATGCTAGTGTCTTCAACCACTGATGCCACGTTTTGGTTTGACCGCCCCTAACTTTCTTCTAACCATCCCCAACACCGGTTAGCATTGGACGTCGTGGTAATCGGTGTTCAGGCATACGCAACACGTGACTGTCGCTTCCTATGACAGGAAATGAGCAGCTTATTCCTGATGGATATTCTAAAAACCATTCCCATAATGATAAGGCGATTGATGTGTAAAGGTTTTACAGAAAGTATCATTTTCTCGAGCATTCATTATAAGAGATTTAGCAAACAAAAATGGTCATATCCTTCAACAAATATTGAAAACGAAACTATCCTCTCACTAATTATTAAGTCGACTTTTTTCTATTATGAGATTCAATAGTCATCCATATATAAAATATTATCGGTAAAATTTATTTACACTTTGTCAAAACTAGGGGATAAAATTTTATTTTGAAGGAAACAACAGTTTTCATACAATAAGACTGGCAAATTTTAGTCACAAAGGAAGTCAATGACAGTTATGCGTAGATGTCCCCGAATGCCCTGGTACGACCAACAGTGGGGAGAGTTTATGCTCCCTCTCGAAATGCTCTCATATGTTCACACGTATATAGCCACTGCTAAGGTAATCCTACTCACTGCTTTCTCGTGGACGGTGTTGATTACGAGATGGAGAGGATGAAAAGTAAATATCTGGGGTTTGAACCGGATTGATGGGTACAGAGCATCTACCTAGGGGAGTCGAGAAACCCTGATTCCAAACCAAAGTTCAAGGATCCTGAGGGAACAAACGGTGTGTGAACATATTGTTGGTCACTAGCTATCATGGGACCGCATCTCCCAACGTCGCTCCACTGCTATGTGAATTAGACCCATAGGTCAAATGTTCGGGGAGTGGTCTACAAAGAAAACCACCAGCTTCGGTTTGGATACACGGGCTGTATCTCAGCCCACACAAATTTAATAAGCTGTGTTTAAATAACAAATAATAAAAGCGAATGAAATCAACTTACACTGCGTCCTCCACGTCGTTTCTGAGCTTTCTGTTGCTGAGCTGCCAGGATCACTTTCCACTGATTCTTCTCTTCGTCACCTTCCAAAACAAAAACAGTCTATTAAAAATTTTCCAGCATAGTGAAGTAAACTAGATAGCTTAGAAAACTAATTTGCTGTGCTACGAAATTATATTTGCCATTTTATTTGGACTTACTGTACTATAACTTGTCTTGTTTAGATGGTAAACAAAAGCAAGATGAAATTTTAATGTGCTCCGTTCGAGCTGATCACATCTTCAATATAGTCGTTATTATGAGTTTATGGGTCATTTTATTTACACAATCTCTCGCAAAAGATCATCTACGTAATATGGTAATTACTGAAATCCGCATAAATTGTTTCTGATTTTTTAGTTTGACGAATATCAGTAGATTAATAACAAATCAAATGACGTGGAAAATGTATATAAAATGATTTTATATGATGTAATATCTAGCAAATTTCGGGTGCTCATTAGTGGCAAGACAAATTCACTCCATTCCATAAGTTAACTACTTATGAGTGAAATATGCAGTTCACAGTATGAATAAAGGTATTAATTTTATGGACAATTACCAGTAATTACGCGACCTGATAATTCACTGTTTAAATAAGTAACAGGACTATCGCCAAATGCTTCTTTTAATTTAGCCCATGCTTTTTCTGCTGTATCAGGTTGTTTGAATCGTATTACAGCTTTTCCCTCAGACGGTTCGATATCAATCCATCCCACAGGAGTACTTGAGTCAAGCTGTGAAAATATCCAAAAAGATAAATAAATATGAATCAAACAAAGCATAATAAACAGTATCACTTGTATATCCTAAGTTCCCTTCGAGAAAAAGTCCAAAGAACTTGACTTAATTTCGTAACAGCAGTCTTTTAAGCAAACAAAATAACGAATTTTCACCACATAACAAAATGTTCGCCATATTACCTTACCTTTTCGTTTAACCACTGTTTTAAGTTCATAACTGTTGGTGCTTCTGAGTCTTTACTGTCATTCACTGACGACTCTTTTAATTTCTCAGTTGTAGCGTCTTCCCCTTCAACTGCATCATTTTCTAGAAAGTGAAGAGTTGTGTGAAGATAGAAAAAACAGAAAACAGCAAATATCAACATTCTATTCAGAATGATAATTAGTTCCATTGAAATATTACAGAAAAACTAACAACCCAAATGACTTTTTTCCCTACCATAGAAGTGATATCAGTGGCCAACCAAGCCGAACACTTCCATTCATGCTTGAAGTTTGTGCTGAGTAGGACTGTACAAAAAAACAACTTTGTACGATAGGGCACCGAAAACCCATCGTAAAAGTAGAGTTACAACATTATGAAGAGATAAAAAGTGGGACAGTCATATCATCAATAGACAAATAAAAAAGAATAATTACTAAGACATGGATAAATTTTAAAAAATACAACCAAGATAGATTCTATCCTGTCAAAAAGTTCCATTCCATCACAGTCGGATTACCACATTTTAATTATAAAGTAAATCTGCTAAAGTCATAAGCATAAAATTTGCATGATTACTAAGATCCCAAACAACGAAGTCGTGATGGAGAAGACACAAATCTTATGAAAATTTCTTTCATCCCACGACACTATCATGTACTAACAACTACCAAGCTATTCCACACAGTCAAATAATACGCAATGTGGAGAATGCTTGGACTATATCTGTAACATATATTTAAATCACTGAAGCCCGTATTTCGTGGTACAAATTAAATCAACAGGTCACAAGTTTTTCAAGACCTCTGTACTCTCATGTAACTTATATATCAAGTACACGTTTATGGATTCAGCATTGAAACCTCCAGTATTAGCTAATGATATCCAACTCCTCAAACCAAAGCAGACAAAAAGGTTCCCAAACGGGACGAAACGCACATTCCAGGTTTCAATACCAGCCACTATATATCACTGCTTAGAAACGCTTTTAACTTAGTCGGAGTACCAAAGCAATCCGAACAGGAGGCACATATGCAAAAGAGACTGGTGAATCGCAGTCCTAAACATCAGTGGGAAGATTCAAATGACCAACACATATAAACGACACACTATGTACTGAGTACACTATATAACAGTTAAGTATTTTCTGAGAGCTCGAGTGATGATTTGAATTGTACTCAACTTATTTCGTCAACTAGCCGTTTGTGTGCACATTATGCAAGCTCGATCGCCTTTATATATAGTTTTTGTACACCAGTCGTATTCATTGAGAGTTTTCAAACTTCTGAAATACTTATTTCTGTTTACCAAGTATATTAATTTTGACTAGTAACAACGATACCTTGATTCTGATATTTTTGCTACCAATCCTGACTAGATTCGCATCCACGTACAACGAATTCTCTAAGATGAGCCATAAGCATTAGATTGAACAACCAGGTACTAAGGAATTTACGAATATTCGGTACTTTTCCGAAATAGTGAAAATATTTCTGCCTTTTTATCCCTCTCCAGGAACCTAGGATTCCAAACTCTGATCCGACACTGTCAGTTTTCTTGGTTTTTACAAACATTTAAGATACAATCGGTTATATAGCATTTGCTGATGAGTTATATTGTTTTGGTAAAGTTGGACAAACAGATATTTACTTTTTGTGGCTTTTGGGAGACCAACGATTTCAAGTAATGCTCCACGAATCATTCGAGAATTAACTTGAGCTTCCTGGTTAGCTTCAAGTGCAGCTTTCTTTTTGGCTTGTGAAGCAACTTTAGCCTTGTTTTCTTCTTCTTTGCGTTTCCAATAATCGATTCTAAAATTGAATTTTGAGTATTAACATACTACCAAAAGTATTTGATCGTATTTACTATCATAAAATGCAGTGCAACTTCAAGTTTTTAGGTTAGAAATTAATCGGTAAGTGAACTTATTTTGACTATACGAACTAAATAATCTGAATGCATCGAGTTACTACAGATTAAGATAGAGCATTACAATCACCCAAAATTTGCACTCATACTGAAGTTTGTAGGAAATAATTTCGGAGTTTATAATGGATTCTGAACATTGCATGGGTACCAACCATCAGTCTTCTGCATATTTCAACGAGAAACGAGTTCTCTACGCAGCTTGGATTACTAAGACAATGCAACTAATTTAATAAGTATAACCATGTATCACACTTTGAGCTACACTTTAAATGTAATAACTAGCGATACAATCCAGTTGTCTCAACCGGATTATACAGATTGCTGACCAAATTACAGGTTACTTAGGTCTGCTTACTTTTGATTTTATTATTCCACTATTCCATAGTTAATTGTAATTTCAACTAGTTTTATTGGATGTTAATTCATCAACTGTGAACTACACTACTTATGCGATACCAGATAAAATTTCAGTTTCTTGATTACTCAATTGTGATTAACCCGTGGTTTAAGTTTTGCCAGGTGGCTACTGATGATAACAAATGATAGCACAATAAGGTATCATGAAACTGGATACTAAACATTTTCGTCTGCTTAGTTGAGGTTAGAAACAGCTTTACTTTTTCAGTCACAGTTGTGTACGCTTCCTCAGAAACTGAGATTTGAACTGTCAAACAGTGCCATGGGATTCCGACCTATGGGATAGGTGTGAAAGAGACCACTAAAAACTTCATTAAATAGATTAAAGTGTTATGTGCAGATTCAAGACGTTAGTTTACGTTTTTATCCGTCGACAGAAAGTCGAATGGAGAAAGTCTGGGACCTGATCTTAAATATAACATATTGTCTCTATTTTTTGATACCCTGGCAGATATCGTAATTAAGTCTGCACAATTACCTATCGGTTAAGGTTGCTAGCGGTAAACATTGAGCATAATTAGGAAAATGGTTATGATTCATGAAGGAGATGTTACAGGTACTAGTATTAAATACACTCTTAATGCCATCAAATGTTTGCTACTTTGATATCAATCGGTAATTAATGCTCAGAGATACTGCTACCTGGACTGAACTTTAGATAGCTGAGACATGTAACATGACTATAAAACTGCTACATATTGTATCTGGCAGGAAGATATAAGTGGGCTCTTTTACCTGATAGTGGACAGTCGTTTATGTATAAGAAATCGAATCAAACTACTTCACGTATTTCCAAACCATTTAAACTTACTGGGTTGAACGAACCATAGCTTTTTCTTTGAAAGTAGCAGCCTCTGGTGAAGCCAGGAACTTTTCAGAATCCTCCTTCTTCTCAAAAATAGCAAATATGCTTCCCTGTTACATGTATATTAAGACAGGAATTGAGAATACCCTAAACTTTTTGTCTCGTGGAAATCTACGCATATGCACATCAAGGGTTTTGCCACCGTGTTTTTCAAGCCATTCAATAATTTCGTCCAATTTCTCGTCAGGAGAGAAGCCCTTAACATAGACACCATTTTCTTTATAGCTGTTAAGAGCTGTCTCAAATGTTTCAGGAACTTTCATTTCAGGATTTCTTCGAAGACCTTTTTCGCCTACTTCAATCAACCCGGACTGTGACTTGGATACTGACTTCTTTATGAACTCAACATCCTCTGACAAAGACTTTAGACGGTTAAATTTAATCATTGTCTCCATAGGAATCCCTGAAAACATGAAATTATGATTTCACTCAAATATAAATCTTACATCCGTCATTCTCTTTAACAGCCTCTTTCATGAACTTGTCACGTGACAGATTTACATCTCCAAAGTAATACTAAAGAAACTCAAGAAAAAAGAATTGGCATGAGCTACCTCAACTTGTCTAATTATTCTGGACTCTAAGGGCGTGATTTCAACCATTTTCAAAAAAGCCACACTGAACTAGACGAGTAGAGCAAACGTTCAAAATTGAAATTTCAGAGGTTGATATAATTCCAGATAAATAGTAAGCTAGAAGTTCGGTCTTATGAATAGATAATTATGGGTCTATCACGTAAAATCTTATCGATTAGGCAGCCACTTCATGACAAATCTACAATTTTGGGATTGAGTCTCTTATTATGATAGTATTAAGAGCGAACTAGGCTATAATTCTACAAATGGACAGGTAGCCTACCTATACAGGGCTTTCTGAGTTGTTAGCCCTTGTCTTTCCATCTCCGATTCGCTTTCGTGCTCGATCACGGCGTCATGTGACCTATCCAGCGTCTATTGGCACGAAATGTTTCGACAGCTGCAGCCGCCATATTGGGGGATGTTCAGGTTATCTTCATCAGCCGCTGTCTAGGATCCTCGTCCTTTCGATGGAGTTTTGTCCTCTGAGCACGACCAAACCATCCAGCTCAGAGAACAAAACTCCGTCAAAATCATCCACCTGAGCTACAAATCTCCACCATGCCCGTCCTTCTTGGCTAGTATCACCACTTGTTGAGCCAATAAGCTTTTGAGCTTCAAGGACTGGTTGATGATTTCTCGCTACCAAATATCAGTGACTCTGTTGTCAAGCTCTGTGCCTTCTAGCACACATTACACAATGATATTTCTTCAGCGATAAACTGTCTCGTGAGATTCCTCAGAAATGTTCCTGATGAGATTGCACTCAGAATACACCATACCAGGCAGTATTCTTACATTTCAGTAAGTGACTCGCTAATAGGACACTCTCTACGGCGTTAGAGTTAGTGAGTGTTACACAAAGTAGTCTTGGATGATTTCGATGCCTAGAGTCCTTTCCCCGACTGAGCCATGTGACCGTCAAAGGCTCTATTTTGGGAATTTCGAGCTTCTTGTTTAACTCCTCCCAGAGCATTCTATCATTTTTATTCTGCAAACTGAGGGGAGCTTAGGGCCGTCTTTAAGTTTCATGATTATGTGAGAATCATTACGAACCGTGACTGTTTCCCAGGTTTTCGGGTACGTTCAGGTTGAGGACCTCTTTGTTTGGTAGTTCAGATACGTTTGGGATACTCGTTCTCCTTGATAACTGGTTGGAAAATCTTAGGGGTAGATTGTACGGCCAAATCACTAGTTAATTTCACCACAAAGCCTGGAATGCTCTGCCACTTAGATAATGAAACTCGCTCCGTTTTAGCTTTGTTGACAGGATTCCAATCGACTACAGAGATTTGGGTACAACTACATTTAGGGCTCCTGAGCTTGGAGACCCACGTTTGTTGAAAAAGTCTGGTGCCGTCGATGTTATGATGTTGCTGAGCTCCAGCGTATCCTCACTAATGTCGATGCATGTTCCGTCAACGCTAACATTGTAGAGACTCCTCTTCTTTTCATCACCGCGCTACATTTGATTACCAGTTTTAGAACCTTTTTTCAGTTTCGCTAACACATTTTTCCGCAGACCTGTCAAGAGAATGATGTTGTTGCTTACCGAACCCTTAGCATTCATACTGCACGTGCTATATATCCACGTACGATCCGGCATACCAAGCCTGTTGTAAGCAGTTACTGTAAGGTTTGTGCATACTTCTTGGGACCAACCTTTTATAACTTCCTCATTCGAGATACAGAATGTTTGCAAAGGACTTTATACGAGCTCCTTCGTGCTTTATCTTGAATTAATGTCCTATGATATGTAGTTTATTGGTGAAACTTATTTTATATGATAGGGTGGAGGGAATAAGAGCATAAAGATTTTACCTATTTTCAGAGTTAGATAGTGCTTTTGATCGTAGCAAGTTTACGACCAAAGGATCCCCCTTCCAATCAAATCAGATGTCAGAAATGAAGGAGATCAAAAATATAATTGGGGGGCAGTTGGTACATCAAGAATGATATGATTTAAGCTGATTGGTTGCTACGAGAGGTGCGCATCACTGCGTATTCAATGGTGACCACGTGCGGAAGAGTGACCGAGTGCCTTTAGCTAGGGTTTGTCTAACAGAAATAATTAGGTCGGCATCAATTTCAAAGACTTTCAGGACTATTTATTTCGAGTAGGTCTTGTTGATTGCGCATACTAGTAGGAAACGCCAAAAGTGCTACAAAGAGTAACGCCGATGTCATTTGAGTGGTGAATAGTAAAACACTGGAATCGCCTAGAAAGTAGGAGGTGGGATAGTGCATTGCTGCTGTTCACCAGCAGCACTCTGCATTTACTGGTATTCTGGGAATGGTGGTTTTTGATGGTCAGTCGAATAACATATATCCTCTTAGGGAGACAAGATATAAGCTGAACTAACAATATACTACTCTGTATCAAAATATCATATGCAAAAGGTAGGATTTGAGAGTCTAAGGAGTTAGGTAGGTCATCAGTGAAATATCAAACGACGCTATGTCCAAGCGCAAGTTAGTAAATATGTACAAGCATTGAGCCCTGTGACTCTTGGCTTTTCGTTAAAACTGGCCAGACAGCAGTGCAAACTCTGACAGCTAGAAATCTCCCGTCTAGGTATTCAAAAAGTTACATTATTAAACTCCCATTTATGCCCGTAAAATTTAGTATCTCAGACCTATTGAAATAGTTAATACTACACAATGTCTTGGAGGATTTTGGACAGCCAATACGAACCGGATGGTTGTGTACCAGAGAGATTGTCCACCTATTCCAGGTAGTCAACAGGCCTGTGTTATGGGTAGAAAGTCGTGTTGAGATATTAGAAAAATGGATTTCATGTGGAGGTACTTACAGAGAGATGCGTAGCAGAGTGAGAACAAATGAGTTGGGATTCGTTAACCAGGAAATTAGCGACCGAGCTATGGAAGGTGTCGAAAAATCTTGATCAAAGATGTTCGACATGGTGTGTACCCAACTCTTCATGAAACTGCATCGATACGTGTGGTTACTTTACATAGACTTAGAATGACGAAACTGATGAGTTATTTTATCCCACTCGATTCTCTGGATACACGTATTACATACTCTTGATATATCTTCAGGTTAAATACTTCCCATAAGAGGACGTTCAAAGGGATTTTGCGTATGACTGCCAAATAGAAGTGTAGCCATTGGCTAACTAGGTTTCTTGAGAAGATACCGCTGTTTGAGTATGTTCGCTAAATCAGGATAATTTTTCATGGTACCCTCTGACGGTATCGTGATTAGTTTTTCTAGAGTTTTGTATTGGGTAAATTCATCAGAAAAATATGTTATAGAGAAAAACATTAGTATGACCCAGGTAGTTCATTATTATTAGATTGGTGACATCCGACTTACGTTTGGCAAAAATGAAATCCAGACCAGAGGTGTATCTGTTTGTTTCCCAGACGGTCCGCTGGGCCATATTTTCCTACAGACTAGCTTTTTCCATTAAGCCCCTAACACCAGTAGTCAATTTGGATCTATTTTCTATGGAGAAGCGATCAGGAACCCTAAATTCATTCATTAACAATATCTGGAGAAAATTCATTTCTAGAGTACTTCTTATTGTTTGAAGAAAATAACTGTTTGGGCAAGTGAAGGCTTCAGTTAGTCTATACGGGACACCTAACAGACAAAAATCACAAGTATTCTTCACAACGCGCCGCAAGGCAGTTCAGTGAGGGCTGAGGGAGGAGGATACGTAAGGCGCGACTCCGTTACCCAATGTCCTATGTATCATTACGTAGCGTTTGGAAATCATTAGGGGAAAGTTCACAGCAAATGATATAATTGGTAAGCTGAGCCTCAAAGAAAGCCCCTATATTAAGAGGCTTTCACCTACTTGCTCACCGATCATGATAATTTTCAGTCGTAACCGCGTTACACTAACCTATAAGCAATTGATAATAGAGTGATAATCTTTGACTTAGACGGATACGAATTGAGTCGTATTGCCGACTACCAGGTCAGACCAGTGGTTTGGCTTCTCCGGGTGTTGTGGGATGTTCAGGTTGGACTAATAAATCTGAATTGCCACACCTAAGCTTAAATCATTATACTTAGTTAAATATAATTCCCAATGCCCAATTTATTCGAAATCATCAAATCAAACCTTGGTAATGATACCTATAAACATAAGTCCATGTTGAGTTCATAGACACTTAGTTGCTAGATGATCAGCAGTGGGGAGGTTTAAAAACCTCGTCTTAGGATTCCATTAATTTGTTTTATAAGCCTTGATGTACGTCCACAAATCTTGATGCCTATTGAAATATGAGAGTTATGATATCATGATTCAAAGTGCAGCTGTCTTCATACAAGGAGAGCCCGCAGCAGCTGAGAATGGGTGGTTATGATTCAGCCAACAACCTGCAGTTAGAATCGAAACATTACAGCTAAAAGTCAGAGTTCTTTACTTCCTTATTTTTCGTAGCCTGTAGTGGCATCTGTTGCTAATGCACGATCTTTGAAGTCGAGCATATAATTACCAGGAATATTTGTATTCAACATGCAACACCTAGGGAGGGTCGTAGATGGTGAGCACGGGAACACTCGGTCGGCATAGCATGGCTCATCCATGCAGATGTGGTCATCTGTGTAACAAATTCCTATTCTTATTAAAATATATTATTCTATCCCCAGCCAAAATGTGTTCTTCCTAAGCGCTAAATATCGTACTGCTGGTTGTTACTATACGACAGGTTAGTAAAGATAACGGTGTGGCTTCCACGTAATAACTTGCAGGTTAGATAATCATATCATGACAAATCTACAATTTTGAGACTATTCTTATCACTTTGGTGGCCAAGACAAGTGTACTAATACCGAAGAAGGTCATAGGTACACAGTGGTAAGACAGAATAAAGAAACAGTTCGTTTTAAACTCTAGTATTTACTTCAGCGTGATAGATTGGTTTCTACTTATGTTAACCCGTTATCCTTCTAGTCTGTTGATTATTGCTTACGTGTAATGTAATGCGGTATTAATAAGTACTCGTGGTCAGTTTGCATGCTCAATCGAAATTAATAAGTGATCAACTATATTTATGATTAGCTATTACTATTCATAAACAGGATTTAGTATCATTCAAACGCCTCAACTATGTGGGTTTGTTAAAATATAAAGTAAAAGCAAATATGTCGCTTAATCAACGTAAATACACAAAGGCTCGCAATTAGTGTAAGCATTATTGTGGATAGGTATCTAGGTCTAACAATGTATTTTTTCTTGACTTAGCATTTTACTTTAAACTGTAGCGGTAAATAAACTCGCCAAATAAATAGTTCTGAACTCTCCAACATTGATGCTGACCTCAATAGTATGACTGGACGCACCCTAGTTGAAAGTGCTCATTCACGCATCCACACCAGGTCATGAATAGGTACGCCGTGCTACGCGTCACCTGCGACTGCTAACCAGCCTGGATTAAAAGTTGCCCAAAAATATCTTCGAACCACTTAATTTCTGACTTCTTACTTGACTGGGTTTGCATACTTTAATTTCATGGGTGTTGAGTAAAAAGGCGTTGTCAAACTCTGAATACCTGTGTCATCTTTAAAATTGTGTACTATCCCTTAGTATTTTTTTATTTCCACCACTGCCTGTTTAGTTACCTATTTTTAAATTTCATTGTCAAACAACAAAAATTCCTGCAATCATAAGCTCGTTTCACAGCTGACAGATGCATTCCAAATGAGAACCGGTGTCAGACAAGGCTAATTACTCTTTTCATTTCTTTTCTAATGATTCACCGGATTATGAAAACCTGCACATCTATGGGGAAGCACGTATACAGTGGACAACTTGGATGCAGATAGACAATTTGGCAATTCTATTCCATAAAAATCAATAAATGTAAGCAAAGACAGTCAGTGTAGCACCAGCCTACACGGTATTGGGCCTCATCATATATGAGGAAAAAATTAAGATTCCGAAATACAACACAGTGAGCACCAACCCAACCACACTTATTATTATTATTGGCTTTATTCAATATTATATTTCGGTAAATTATGGAATTCTTGGCAGAGGCCAGTAAAGAATAATACGTAATATGCAAGAATTGACAAATTGTAAGGGTAAATGTCGAGTAATTATAAAATCAGTCAGCCGCTTTATGTAGTAAATCAGACGTGAAACCTTCTTTGATAACGCTAAAATATGAGGAGATCAGAGTAAAAGGTAACACCAAGATAACAAACCTCTGATACTGTTTATCAGAGAGTCTCCAACGTCACAAGCATTATAGGATCTCAATATGGTGTTTAGGTGCTGTCCATGTCTCAAATTAAAGTTAACAGCTAGAAGTTTAGACAGACTAAGTATAAAACCATCAAAAACAGACCACCACTTCATACGAGACAGAAAACTCATTCATTTCTATGGGATGTAAAGACGTAGAAATCCGCATACATACAGTGAGATCGTTCGCATGTTTCACAAAAGTGTTTTCTGTGGAAGATGGCAGATCATGCAGAAAAAAAGAGGTGAAAGAACTGCTTCTTGTGACACACCTTCATGAGACTGTAGAGACGTTGAACACTTTCCTCCAAACACAGTGTACTGTTCCCTTCCAGAGAGGCAGTAACATAGCCAATGGGTTATCCAGCTGTCACTGTTGACGCTGATTAACTTGTTAAGTAAAAGTTTTCTTGGGATGAAATCAAAAGCAGAAGGATAGCCCAGAGAAGCATATCGAAAATACTTCATACCCTTTTCCAAGCTGGACGCTATATTGTGATGCAGAACAGCAATGGCATCTAAGGTGCTTCTTTCACGTTTGTAAGCAACCTGGTACGCATCAATGTCCTCTTGTAGGTTGAAGTGGGAGTATCATTAATTTTTGCATTGTTCTGAGGGAACGTGAAGTTATTGCTATGAGTCTAGATCACACATTCTTATAACCAGATAACTTCTTCGGTATAAGGATTATCATCAACTTTCTCCACACTTTCGGTATGAGATTAGTTGAAAAGAATCTGTTAAAGATATTCGTAAATGCACAACATAGAAAGTCAGCACATTTTTAAAACGGAGGTTTGGGATTCCATCAGGTCCTAAACATCGGGACAAATGAAATGATTGGAGACATTTTCAGACATCAGTTTCAGTGAAAATAGGAACACACTTATTATTCAAACCTCTGGATATAGGGAGAATGACATCAGATAACTAACGTACAAAAGACTTATTTAAGTTGCAAACATTCAGTAGGTTTTTGCTTATAGTGTGCCTGTCACCTGTTAGTTCTCTAAAGAATTTCCACATACTTGGAGAGTTTTCACAAGATAGGAGTTTCTAAGTAAATATAGAGTTGGGACGTCTAATTTGTAGGTTTATTAGACCATTTAGCTTGCGAAATTCAATAGTTTTTCTCCTTATACATTAGTTCTTTTACCCTCCGTAGTCGTTTTAGCTGTAAAGATGAAACTCGATCAAAACTTACAAAAATGATTTCAGTGGGACTGTGTAACAGCTTAGGTTGGTAGGCTAAGAGTTGAGCCTGATGATGTCACAGGTATTCAGTGTTTGACAACGCTTCTACCAGTAACACCTTCTAATATATTTCGTTCCCACCAAGAGAAATCAAAAGACAGAGTCGAGGAGATCGGAAGAGTATATTTGGCGATGACCAATATATCGGAATTCTCTGATCTAATCTGGCTAGCGATTGCGGTTGATGTTGAGCACGGCGTTACCACACGTGATCTGGTGCGGATGCATGACCGAGCGCCTTCAGCTAGATGAGTCCACTAAAACATATGGTCAGCATCCAATGTCGAAAACTTAGTGCTATTTATTTTGGGGATTTATTTACCGCCACAGATCACTCCCCCCTAGTGGGGCAGTGACGACCCTAAGACGTGGCCAGCCAGAAGTTTAAACCCAACGAGTTTGTCGTTGGTAAACACTCTTCTGATAGCTTACTAAATTTAGCAGCATCTGGTCGTCTTTCCTTACTATATGGGACCGAGGTACAACATAGTAAAAAAAGAAAGAGTTACAACGAAAATTTCGACTCCTCGTAAACTGCATCGTTCTTTTCCAGTCGTCCTGGAAAAGAAAAAAGAAAGTGTAAGTGCATGTCGAAATACACTCGTATGTGCGTAAAAACACAATGTCGGCGAAAAAAATGGAAAATAAACTCATGAACACGTAATAGCGTTAAAAAATTGTTTTTTTGTTTTGTTTTTTTTAAATAGAAATAAAAATATATAAGCATATTAAAATTGTTTTTTTTTTTAAAAATAATATAAAATGTTGAGAAGTGCCTTACGTGCAATAGTCGTTTAAATGTTCTGGAAATCTCACCCTTCTTCCAGAACGCGTCGTTTTAAGTTTATTTTCGGATACTGTCGAAGTATCATCGTGTGTGTTGGTTGTCGGATGAGGTATTATAAGTGTCGGAGTCGTGTCGTTCGATTGTACCGAAGGAAAATCCACGTAGATAGGATTTCCTTCTAAATACGCTGCTTTTAAGCGATCGATGCTGATGCTATCGTTTGTTCCGTTCTTGTCGACTATACAGTACTTAGATTCACGTTGAAGAACTTTGAAGGGTCCTTCGTATGCTGATTCGAATGGTCGTCGATGCGAGTCTCGACGAACGAAAACGTGTGTGCTATATCGTAAGTCAGGTTGAACGAAAACATCAGTTGATTGAGGTCGAGTGGAAGCAGGTTTAACTGAACGCATTGCGTTTGTAAGCCTGTTCGTGTAGGAGGTTAGATCCATGTTCATTGAAGAGGATGAAAGATCCACGAATTCTCCTGGAAGTCGAAGTGTCGTTCCATAAACGAGTTGAGACGCAGTGTATCCAATGTCAGCTTTCACTGCATTGCGGATACCTAATAAGACGAGTGGAAGAGCGTCGGTCCACTGTGAAACGTTTGCTGCTGATAGCGAAGCTTTCAGTTGTCGGTGAAAACGTTCTACCAACCCGTTTGCTTGTGGATGGTAGGCGGTCGTTCGGAAGCGAGTGATTCCTAAAAGTGTGGTCAGACGACGGAAAAGATCGGATTCAAACTGACGTCCGCGATCTGTAGTGATGGTTGAAGGGCAGCCGAAGTTTGCTACCCATCGTTCGACGAATGTGCGGGCCACTGTTTCAGCAGTGATGTCCTTGATAGGTACTGCTTCTGGCCATCGAGTGAAACGGTCTACGCAGGTTAAGAGATAAGAGTATCCATTTGAATCTGGTAAAGGTCCTACCAAATCCAGATGAACATGGTCGAAACGAGCATCGGGAGTTTTAAACGAGACTAAGGGACATTTATTGTGTCTGATAACCTTAGATTTTTGGCAGCTTACACAGGAGTGTGCCCACTCCCTCACGTCTTTATTCATTCCAGGCCAGCAAAACCTTTCTGCTATAAGCTTGATGGTTGCACGAACACCTGGATGCGAAAGTTTGTGCAATGTGTTGAAGACATTGCGTCGATAATGTTTCGGCACGATTGGGCGATCCCTACCTGTAGATGTGTCACAAAGTAAGGTTTCCTTACCTGTTCCCATCTGTTTGATGCGTAGTTTAAGTGTTGTGGACGATAACTCGTGCTGAAGATCACTGTCTTCTTTTTGAAGCTGGGCGAGTTTAAGAAGGTCGATTCCTTGGAAACTGTTCAAGGAAGTTATACGAGATAAAGCGTCTGCAACTACATTGTTTGCTCCAGAGATGTGTTGAATGTCTGAAGTAAACTGCGAAATGTAGTCCAGTTGTCGAGACTCACGGGGAGAGTACTTGTCAGAAGGAGAGCTTAACGAGAAAGTGAGCGGTTTATGGTCCGTGAAAAGAGTGAATTCACGACCTTCGATGTAGTGTTGGAAATGCCGTACAGCACAATACATAGCTAGGAGTTCCCTACCGAATGTGCTGTACCTCGATTCGGTGTCTAGCAACCTTTTAGAGAAAAATGCCAAGGGTTGCCAGGAGTTGTTAACCTATTGTTGTAAGACTCCTCCGATTGCTGAGTCGGATGCGTCTACTGCGATGCTAATGGGTGCTCGGGTGTCCTGATGTGCGAGCATTGTTGCTTTAGCAATCAGTTCCTTAACTGTGGAGAATGCTTTTCGTGCGGTGTCGTCCAAATTAATGGATTTCGCATTTCCACGAAGTTGGTCGGTCAGAGGTTTCATAAGTAATGCGCATTTGGGTATGAAACGTCTATAGAAACTTACGAGGCCGTTGAACGTGCGTAATTGCTTGACGGTGGTCGGTTCTGGGTAATCCAGAATGGCCGCCACTTTGGTCCTAAGAGGTCGAATGCCTTGAGCATCGATAGTGTGTCCCAGAAAGTCTAACGAGTCGGTTCCGAATTGGCATTTCTGAACGTTTACAGTAATGCCATGTTTTTGAAGTCGTTCGAAAACAAGATCCAGATGCTTGAGATGTGTTTCTCTGTCCGGACTTGCGATTAGACAGTCATCAACATACGCGTGTACGAAGTTGAGACCTCGAAAAACGTCGTCTATGAATCTTTGGAATGTTTGAGCAGCATTTCTTAGACCGAAAGGCATTCGCAAAAATTCATAGAGTCCGAAGGGAGTTATGATAGCTGTTTTCGGTATGTCGTCAGTAGCCATAGGGATTTGGTTATACGCTTTAACCAAGTCGATTTTCGAAAAACAGTTGTACCTTTCAAGGTAGCTGTCAAATCGTGAATGTGAGGCAACGGGTAACGATCGGGAATGGTTTTCGCGTTCAATCGCCGATAGTCACCAGTTGGACGCCAATTGTTGCTGTCCTTTTTAGGGACCATGTGCAACGGAGATGCATATGGGCTACTTGACGGTCGTATGATTCCTAAGTCTATCATATGGTCGAATTCGTTTTTCGCTAACCTTAGCTTTTCGGGCGCTAGTCGTCGTGCTTTAGAGAATACAGGTGGTCCTGTAGTCGTGATGTGATGTGTAACATTGCTGATTACACACGGTAGTTTCGGTTGAGTTTGTTGTATCCCAGGATACTTATCGAGTAGTGGTTGATAGAGTGGGTCTATCATATGCTTAATTGTGACTGGGGATAATCTGCAACCAGAAAAGGAAGTTACGCAAACGGACAAATTAGTGTTTCCGTCTACTAGCCTCCGTTTGCGCGTGTCGATGATCAGATTATGGTGTTGTAGAAGGTCCATACCAATGATTGGCATAGAAACATCTGCAACAACGAAAATCCAGTGAATGGGTTTGCGTAAACACACGTTAAGGTAAACGTACCTTTTGCCATACGTAGCGATCGGTTTTCCGTTTGCCGCCTGTAAGTTTAGGGTCGATTCGTGAAGCCGGTCGTTAGGATTTGCTGGGAGAACGCTAACTTCTGCGCCAGTGTCGACGAGGTAGCGAACTCTCGTTGTCACATCTGTGATGAATAACAGACGGCTTTGTTCGCCGGCTACGGTTGCCGTTAACGCGTGCCGGCTTGGAAGTTTCCCGAATTGTTTTTCGAATCAGTCGGTTTCGTGTTGGGAAAATTGCAGGGTTTTCTGCAATTTCTGGAAAGCTTTCCATACTGGTTATGATACCAGCACCAGTCGGGGTTATCTGTCTCTCGTGGTCTAGAGACAGATCGCTTACGAGAAATGCTTCTACGTGGTGTGCGCGATCTCTTACGGTCGGTACGAAGACTAAGATAACGCGTGAGTGTGTGACATAAGTCGGTTATATCATTCTGAGTCGTGTGAGGCTTTTCTTTGACTGAAAATACCTCGGTAGTAGGTTTCGTAATTTCTAGAATGCGGTCGGCAGATGCAGCTAGCTCGTCTAAGGCGTTGTTCTGGAACGAGACCAGAACTGCTTGTACCTGTTGGGGAAGTTTTGACAAGAAGAGTTGTTTGAATAGACCTTCGTCGAAAGTTCTTGGGCCTATTACCTCTCTCATCCGTTGCAACATGTCCGTCGCAGAACCGTGTTGCAGGTCGATGTTATTGAAGAGTTGATCTAACCTTTGTTGATCGGTTAGGTCTCCTCGTTTAAGAATCGAGCGTTTTAAGATTTCGTAAGGATCGGAAACATCACTAGTAAACATACTAGGTGTTACGTACCTGTTGAATTCGCGCGGTAGTGCCTTGACTACTGAGAGGAATTGTGCACGTGTGTCGATCGCGCCGTGCTCGGAGAAGTCGGCTTCTGCGTAGCAAAACCAGGCTTCGATGTTGTCGGGCCAGAAAGGCATCAGTTGAAACGAAGGTGGGGACAAAGTCTTAAGCTTGAGTACTTTAGGTGTCTGTTCAGTCATGATGAAGTATGAAGTACGATAATGAACGAGGGGAAAAGATATATATATATATATCCAAGAAAAAACACGAAAAAAATCACAATGTTTGAAAAAAAAATAAAAACTAAGGCAATGATATATAAAAATCCCAAAAAGGAACAGACTCACAGTTGCAATTAGGTGTACCAGATCACGTCGGTCTCACCAATGATGATGTCACAGGTATTCAGTGTTTGACAACGCTTCTACCAGTAACACCTTCTAATATATTTCGTTCCCACCAAGAGAAATCAAAAGACAGAGTCGAGGAGATCGGAAGAGTATATTTGGCGATGACCAATATATCGGAATTCTCTGATCTAATCTGGCTAGCGATTGCGGTTGATGTTGAGCACGGCGTTACCACACGTGATCTGGTGCGGATGCATGACCGAGCGCCTTCAGCTAGATGAGTCCACTAAAACATATGGTCAGCATCTAATGTCGAAAACTTAGTGCTATTTATTTTGGGGATTTATTTACCGCTACAACCCCAAACAACCAAGCATATGCCAAAACGGTATTGTTCAAGTATTCATTCACTTCCTTATTTTGTATAGGCGTTATGTTTCCTATTATCTTATATTGAATGTTGAGAGTCTTTGTTTGTCTGAGCCCACGCTACACTATGATTGAGCGAAGATCTAAATAAATACTAATTCACCACTAGTCTGGTTTCGTCTATCAATAGGGTTACCTAAAGGCACGAAACTAGTGAGCCCGAAGTGATTCGAAGACGTAACTCTTAACCATTTAACCTAAGCTGTTACATTAGCTTCCAAATAAAGACTTATTCACTACTAGTCTATTTTCTATCAATAGCACGAGGGTTACCTACGGGCACGAAAAGTCCACCTTGTTAATTAGTGGTCGGTAGTTATAATTTGGCAGCTCAGGAATCGATGTACGATTAATGTTCACTTTCTTCAATGCATATTGCCAACCACCACCATGTCACTTAGTGTGCTTTTTGCAGCTTGTTCAGCAAAAGGTTGTAAGCTTTTCAAAAACGTGCCTGTACAGGTTATGCGTTCAATAGACATAAAGAGTAGTTAAAACAGAATAAAAGAACAGATAACTTGTTGAAATATTTAGATGGCAAAAACAGGTAGCCTAAATATTCAAGCAGGCAGCCGACGGAGAAACTCTGGAAGAGGTGGAAATTCCACGCCACTGGAATGTATCGTCGATGAAAAAGGGTGATCTGATGCAGACGCAAATTGAAAGATATGTAAATGAAGGGCGGCCTTCCTGCAGTTGAAGAAAATATAGAACTCAAAACAACTATCAACCGGCACGGAAGTCGATATTATAAACATCAAAATAATACAAAAAGGATTTTCCAACTACGAAAAGACGAGCATCTGAAGTTTTCTACATATTGCTTGATTCTACTGCCCTCGGCAGAAAAGAGTGCTTCACTATTTTATTTGTTCATTCTGATGAACTGGCCTACATTGTATTACGAAACGCCAGGGGATTCAAACATTTGGTTGTTCTACTCAGTGGGATATTGCAAACATATAGTGTTTTTGTTAGTAACGATTTGTTTGAGATTATCATATCAAAACTTGGTAGTGACACCTACGAACTTCAAGACGGATCTGTTGTACAGAGATGGAACTTGTAGAACTACCACAAGCATCGTCAAAATTGTATAGGTACTCAAGATGCTCAATATTCGTTGGTTGGATACTTTCGGCAGCGATCTATTGTAGGCGAGAACAAACCAGCTTTCATCTGAGGAGGGAAATAGGGAAACACGCCGGAGATAGATGAGACATATATTGCAGAAACCATCAAACTGCATCATGAGGTAAGCGCTAACTTGGAATCCAAAAGAGAAAATGTAGAGAGGCAGGGCAAAGTGGATACAGTCACCGGAAGGACGAATAGTGACAGGAAACAACTGGAAAGGAGAGTCTAGGACGGAGTTGGTTGTAGTTTGGTTGTCCGAGACCTACTTTCACACGAGTGCTAATAGGCGTAGGTAAGTATTCACGACTGATACAAATAAATAATAGACGTTGAATATAAGCGTGAATAAATATAGATAGTCATAAGAAAAAACGATGTGGTGTTTTATTATGATTATAGAAATTATTAAATTTAAGTATCATTAAAAGACAAGTGCGAATAACGTAAATTCAAATATTAAAAGTAAATTACTACCACTCAGATTTTGATTTTAAAGAAGAGTTACTCTATTGTTGCTACCTAGTATGCTTTGAAGTTTAAATCATTTAAGTTACTTGAAAAGATAATTCGGGTTAGGTTACTAACTCACATAAATTTGCACAATCTGTTAACTTCCGAGCAACATGGATTTTGTAACAAGCGTTCGTAATTGACTAATTTACTTATAGCGAGAGAGGATTGGACAGGAACCTCAGATAAAGGTCTGTCTGTCGACGTGATATTCATAGATTTTAGCAAAGCATTTGGCAAGGTTTCACACTTAGGTCTGGAAAAGGGAACCTTTTATGTGACCGCAGACAGAGAGTGAAGGTCAATGAAACGCTATCCGATTGGAAGCCGGTCAAAAGTGGTGTAACCCAAGGCATTATCTTAGGCTTTCTACCATTCCTTCTCTATGTTAATGAATTACCGCTGTTGCTTGGGTCGTCGACATTATTCTTTGTGGATGATGTCAAAATCTGGGGAACAATGAAAAGTGAGGCTTATCAATATGATCTTCAAGCTGACTTAGACGATTTAGTTAGATGAGCTCGAGGTTGGGGGTTCGGAGTTGATTCTTGGAAGAGTGTGCTCATGCACATCAGACACGGTAATAGTTACCATCATACTATTGGTGGTGCATCTCTTCCATGCGATCGAGAACATAAAGGCTTCGGAGTAACAATAAGTCATGTTTTGAAAACAACTACGCATTGCAACACAGCTGCTGTCAGAGGTTTTCGCGCGTTACGGTCAATTCGACGAGTATTCAAATGCTTTGACGAGGAAATGTTTGAATTTTATATCCCAACTATGTGACACCACACTTAGAGTGCCGTATTCAAGCGGCTAGCTTATGTCTGGTAGAGGATACTCGAGTGTGTCAAGCATGTGGGAACAAAATTAGTGAAGGGATTTTCTAAACTCCCTTACGATGAGCGCTAAAAAAGCGCCTGGAGCTTTTCCCTTTGTCGTATCGTAGGACGTGAGGTGAACTTATGCTGGCATTTCGCATCTTTAATTATGATTTGTGTGTTAATTTTTCTTATCTCTTTGCTCCCTCCAGAACTATTGTTCTTCGAGGTCATAGCAAGAAGGTTCACAAAGAGCGATTTATAAACTTGAAGTGTGGTCCCGTATTTCTCATCGAATAGTCAATGACTGTGAAGATACTGCAGGTGTTTGGAGTTTGGCAATGTTTTAACCAGTGACACCTTCCACTATGAATTGTACCCACCAAGTGAAATCAAAAGACAGAAGCGAGGAGGTCCGAAGATATATTTGATAGGCTATCAATATATCGACGATCGAGCGATCTAGACTGGTTAGCGGTTGCAGGGGATGGTGAGTATGGCGCCCCCACTCGTGATCTCGTGCGGATGCATGAACGAGCTCTTTCAGCTAGGTGAGTTCATTGAAAATAATGTGGTCAGCATCCAATATCGAAGACCTACAGAGCTATTTATTTTGAGGATTTATTTACCGCTACAACTGGAACGCCTGACTCGAACAAGTGGAATCATCCACATTAGTGAATATTTTTAAGGAGAAGCTAGATATTAACTGGAAGGCAACCTGTCAGAGTGAACACAGGTTCACTAATATGCTATCCTTATTAGTGAAGAGTGAAGACTGATTTGTTTTGATAACCCAATTTTTGTTTGGCGCTTACCATATAGGTTGAATACATGTGAGGTGAGGTAGCATCGTAGTGTCGCTTCACTTTTTATATATTTTATCGATTAACAAAATTTTAAAAGCAGATTATGGAGGAAATGCCTTTTTTGTAGTTTTTGCATGCTAATAACTATACACATTGTGGTGAGTCGATATGGTACTACAGGGACCAGTAGGGTACTTCACGTATAGGTAAAGAACTTCTATAGAAGTTCAAAAAAACTATAGTTGGAAATAATAAGTGGTCATAGCCTTCTCATAGCTTTAGAAAGGCGAATTATTGATGCTTTCGATACACTAAGTGATTTCCATCGTGTATTGTCCAACCAGTTCAAACAACATAGAAGTACTCATCGGTGTTTCATGGGTAGCACTAGAAATCACGTTGGAACGAGTCATCTATTGGTAGCGTCTTGCCAGAATGCACCTAGCCACGTACTAGCCGTGGACTTTACCTGGTGCGCTTTTTATAACATTCACAACATACCTTCGATCCAATTTTGGGGAAGGCGCTATTGAAAATTCTATTAATAGAGTGTGTCAGATGCTAGCATCTAATATCGCTGCGTTAACTTGCAAAGTGTTTATAATCCACAGTGTGCTGGATTTCGCGTGTTCTGTGTCAGGAAATCCCGATAAAGACTAAAGTTCACTTGTTTTTTCCCATTTTGAATCACTTGTGTAGTAAAGATGTCCATCTTCTTATCTCTGGCAAAATATGTTGCGAAATGACTCATGATAATCCATTACTTTTAGTTCCAGTCCGTGTCTAGTGGAGGCAATTATCCACTTCAGACAATGAACGCAGAGTTGCGCAAGATCATGGGTCGGTTGAAGTTAGACATTAGCACCATTTGATGTCGGCTTAGTGGTCTAGAGGTTAACCATTCGCGCGAGAATCCAAAAGTCATGGGTTCGGGTCCTGCGTACAGGATCGTGGATGGACGCTGCCGAAAAGTCCCATACTGGGACGAAGTGACCATCTAGTGCTTCCAGGTTTTCAGTGGTGGTCTAGCTTAGATCGACTCATAAATTCAGTCAATGAAGTCTCATTTTCGCCCCTCGAATTATACTCTTTTGGTCTCCTTTCAACTGCTAATGGTCTAGTGTTTTGAATGAACCAAGCTACATTGTCCCTCGAGGTCTTACTGTGCCAAACCATCTCAAGTATAAAGTATGTCGTGAGGCATGAATATCACTCCTCTGGCTTTCAGGCCTTAAAAAACCGTTATATTGTTTGACTAGCATCAAGCAATCCAGTCTTGCTAAATACAGAGCAGGTTCTACAGGTCGAATCCCACCACCTCGCTTTTAGAATTTTACGGTAAGCTTCAAAGATAAGTTTGCTACTTTGCGTGAATACCTCCAGACTGTCCCGCGCCGGCCTTTGCAGTTCCTCTGAAAAGTCGACTCAACCCCTAATAATCGACTGACACCTAGTGTTAATTATTTTTACAGTCAGCAACATTCGAATACACTCCGTAGCCCATCTAAAACAGAGCAGCGGTCGCATTTTGTCCTAAATTACTTTAGTACGCCCAAAGTCGTTCATAGTATGTTGTTAATCGTTATTAGTGACATTGTTACTTGGTGTTTTATACATCTGCGTTACATTTTGATTATTATTGTTTCTTCGTGGCTGCCAAATCTTCATATAAACATGTTGCTGTCTCATATATAACAGTTAAGTAAATAATCATGCTCATTCACATTGTTCGTGTTGTGAAGGTAACTAATGCACAGTTAGACGTTTTAGGATTATCGGTAGTAAGGCCCATTATACAATTTAACATGTGAGGCAAAAGCGTCTTATATTTTTGAAGCTGTCAATTAGATTTCAAGTAAGAACAGTTATGAACTTACTCGACTTTGATTAGGCTGCTAGACAAAACTAAAGCAAAGAATGATAC